>NW_024340701.1:8333747-8466529 GCF_902729225.1 Pteropus medius | reverse complement strand
GGCCTCGTATGAGCAGCCCATCTTCAGCAGCAAGGTTTTCACCACTTTGACCATCCAACTGCCAAGACAAGGGGGCTAAAACCTCATGTCGCCCGGCCCCTGGAAGGCAAGACCCCGGCCTCTCCTGCTATCGGCTCCCATCTGGCTAATCTTCTCTTCACTGTGTTAATTGTTGGATAGTGGTATTCAGCGTGTCTACAAAGAGTGGCTTTTTACAATTCACTTTAAAAATAAGAGAGTAAACAGAAACAAAATTTCCCTCCCTTTGGAGTTGGTGCTTTACTCTCCCTTTTCCTTTGAGCCTCTTTACTGAAGGGAGAGATTAGAGCTGGGCCTCCCAGCCTCCTGGGAACAGCCTCGCTCTTGCCCTCTACCCCCATCAAGTCCATGGCTGGGCAGCGCTCTGCAGGACAGTCCTCTGTGCTCATTAGGACACAGTCTCCTGTCCAACCTTGGGTCCTTCATCTGCTCAGGACACTTGAGGAGTGATTCTCAAACCTAGATGCACAGCAAAAGTCCCCAGGGAGCTTGTACAACTGCCAGACTCACCAGGCTGGGACCTCAGCCTCCGTGCTTTTGAAGTGCCTGGCTGAGCTTGAGAAGCCTTGCTGTGAGGGAGGAGGAAGGGAGCACTGCCATGGATTGCCATCCTACTGTGTGCCAGGTACAGCACTGGGTGTTCCCAGGTATATATGTATGCATATGTGTATGTGTGTACATGTACATGCATATGCACATGTACATGTACACGTATATGTGTATGTGTATGTATATGTATAGTGTGTATATGTATATATGTATATATGTTTGTATATGCATATGTATGTATATGTATATGTGTGTATATGTATATGTATAGATGTATATATGTGTATATGTATATGTATAGTGTGTATATGTATATATGTATATATGTTTGTATATGCATATGTATGTATATGTATATGTGTGTATATGTATATATATAGTGTGTATGCATATACATATACACATACATAAAATAAAAACTGACAATGTGTGGAATAAGGTTTACATTTAAACAAAATTTTCCAGAAACCTAAACTCTTTCTTTAAGAGTTTATGACGCAGTTATATGGACACACCTCAGAGATACCGGGAACTAGTGGTTCTTATGATTCAAGACAAAGCATCAAAGCATTTTGGAACTCAGTAATGTTCAGGAATTTGCTCTTAATTGTCATGTTTTTGGTTTTGTAATGAATATTAATCATGTGAAAATTCGATCTCCTGAGCCATACAACCTTGAGTGCTGATTCTTATGGCTGTGTGCTGCCAATGACAGCTCCTACCGGCAGTGCCTCCCGGGTTTGAAGTTAAACACACACACACACACACACACACACACACACACACACACACACAGAAAAGAGGGTGGCAGGCTCTAGGTATTGTCCACCCTAAGAGACTGGGCCTCACCCTACCCACCTCTCCCATCCCTCTACCTTCCTTTGCCTCTGAAACTTCAAGCACTGGCTGAATAGCTAAGCTGTAATTTATATGTTTTCATTTGAAGAAGGAAGGTTATAACCTCCACTTTAAGCATTAGCACCTTTAACTAAAACAGAATGAGCCGCCCGTGCATGCTCTCCGCTATGACTTGACCACCCTCCCCTGTTCCTGTGTCCGGGGGCAGTTGATCACCTTCTCACTGACTGGGTTGGGGACAGCATTGAGCTCAGGATTCAGGAGTTCCACAGAGAACAACCTGACTTAGAGGTTTCACAGTCACAGCTTTTACCCAGACCCCCAGTCCTCAGCTGTGCAGCCAACAAGGAATGTAGACTTAGGTCAAATCTTCTGAACACAGAGCTGCACCTTTAATAGTTTGTCTCCTCCGCTGTCCCACCATTTCCTCAATCAAGCTCCAAAGTTTAACAAAAATGACCCTCCGCATATCCCTTCCTCCTCACCTCACTCCCAAAGATGCACCTGTAAAAGCCCAAACAAGAACCTTTCTGCTCTGCAAAAGACACCATTGGGAGGAAGCTGCAGGGGCTGGTGGGAGGTCTCCTTTGGATCCCCAAACACCCTCTCTGCAAGCTTCACCTTCCCAAATGTCCTCAGCTTTTTCCATCGAAGCGGAATGAGAGTTGCCTGTCCCTTCACTGAGATGGGGAAACCAGGGTCAAATACTGCTTCAAAGCCTGAGGCTGCTGTAGGGCACAGAAGCTAGACTTCGCGGGACGTGCTGTCAGGCTGTATCTGTGGTGTCTAGTCTAGCAGGACTCTGCACCTCTCTCTTCAAACCCAAGTTGGCATAACAGGGGCTGATGTCCATGCCTTTCACCTGCACCCATCTCTCCTCACAGGAGGGTGTGACGATTTCTGTGCACTTGGCGGCTTCCTTAAGTTTTCCCATTCCACCACCAGAGTCTGGAGCACTGAGGACCCACTCGGGTTCTGTACCTGAGTGTCTCAGTTTCTTGTGGCTGCTGTAACAAATTACCACATACTTGGTGGCTTAAAACAATTGAAATTTGTTCTTTCGCAGTTCTGGACACCAGAAGTCCAAAATCCAGGTGTCAACGAGGCCACGCTCCCTCCGAAGGTCTAGGGGAGTATCCTCTTCCAGCTTCTGGTGGCTCCTGGCATTCCTTGGCTTATAGCTGCATCATTCCAATCTCTGCCTCTCTTCACTTGTCCTTCCCTCCCTGTGTGTGTCTTTCTCTTCTTCTAAGGACACTTGTCATTGAATTTAGGGCCTACCTGCTTAATCAGGATGATCTCATTTCAAGATACTTAATTATATCTCAAAAGACTCTTTTTCCAAATAAGGTCATAGGTTCCAGGCAGACATAATTTTGGGGGCCACCATTCAGCCCACTACTCCCAAGTACCACCTCATGTCTTTTCTGGTCCCCTTTAGCATAGCGTTTGCCTGCCTCTGCTTTTTCTGCTTTTTCTGTCCCAGGCTACTTCCTGTAAACAAGAGGTGAGGATGGACACTCAGTCTTTCTTCCAGCTCCCTTGTGCGGGGACTCAGCTGAGTGAAGCTCTCCAATCCTTCATCACCAACAGCTGAGAATTTTTCCATCACGTGTTCCTCCTCCCCCTCCTCCAGTGCTCCCTCCACTTTTCTCTGGTTTTGTTTTCCCCAGAACCCACCAGCTTTCTGAGTCAGGGGTGACACTCTCAGGGTAGCACCTACGAGTGCCAAGGAAATCAGAATTGGTGCCACAGCCTTGGCATCGGTGTGGCATGCTGTGATACGATCCTATTTGGTCCTTACAACACACCTGTGGGATAGGAATCGCTTACCCCATTTCATAGGCAAGAGAACCAAGTTGCCAATAGATTAAATTAGCTTAACCAAAGTACAAAGCTCTAAGTGATGGAACCAGGACACAATCCAAGGTGTTCTGGCTTTAAGTCCAGTTATACAACTGCTTGTCCTCTGCCCCTCATAACGCACAATAGAACCAAAAAGGAAAAGATTAACTGGACTACATAAAAATTTAAAATTTCTGAATGGCAAAAGACCATAGAATAGTTGCAGGCTAAGTGGCAAACTGAAATACAAAGGACAAACAATATCCTGAATATATAAAGAGCTCTTATAAATTAATAAGAAAAATTCCCCAAGGCCCAATGTAAAATTAGGCAAAGAACAAGAACAGGCGACTCACAGAAAAGGAAACACAACGGCATTTCAAGCTCAACCTCGCTCATGATAAGAGAAATGCAAACTAAAATTACAGCAAAATACATTTTTTCCAACTTTCAGATTGGCAAAGATGAAAATGTTTTATACAACATCGTACTAACAAAGGTGTGAGGAAACAGTCATTCTCACACACTGCTGGTGGCAGTGCCCCCTGAGGGAAACAATTTGGCAAATTGGACACTTTAGGATGCATTCCATTTCCCCTTTCATCACTCTCCGGTCAAGAACTCTTTCCACAAAATGTCCCTTTTTTCCACCTTCATATTTAAATGCAGAAACCTTTTGATACAACCATTCTACTTTCAGGAATCTATCCAATACATACAATCACCTGTGCACATACATACATACAAACGGGCAAACTCACTGCAGCGTTGTTTGTAATTACCAAGGGCAGCAAAGCGCCTAAATAAAGAGGACCCTGGTTAAATAAATTATGGTACGGTGGAATTCTTTACATAGGAATATTATGTGGCTGTTAAAAATAATGAGGCAGTTCTATATGTAATGATCTCTAAGATATAGTATATGCTAAAAGCAAAAATGTATAACTGTGTAAGGTTTACTACAATTAGTGTAAAAATAGAGAATATAAACATGCGCTTATTTCTGCCTACATCACCTCTGGAAGGGCACAAAAGAACCCAGTTCTTTTGGGGAGGTTAACTGAGGTAAGTGGAGGAAAGCAGACTCACTTTTAATGTCTTTTGAGATTTTTACCATGTGCATATATTACATATTTTGATTAATAATTTAAAATTGAATGATTGGGCCTAATTCAAATAATATCTCTGCGAGTGAGGAGGAAAACGAAATGGTGAGCTCCTGGAGGGCTGATTCGCTCCTGCAGCCCAGCGCTAAGCGGAGTCTGACACACACAGCAAATGCTCACAAATTGTTGTTGAACAGATTACTGGCTCTCTCTCATAAAAATGTACTTTTGTTTTCTCTTCTAGTCCCAAAGCTAATTTCTATTACTATTGCTAGATTTCCCCAAAGACTTTCAAACGGTCCCTTGGGGGTAGCCCTACCCTGCCCAGGGAGCATACCACACAGGTACAAAGACAGAGGGCTGTGCATCCTTCTTGGAGTCCTTGTGGGAAGTCACACGTCCAGGCAGACTGAGGTTGATGTGATAATGGACCTGAATGAGCAGGGCCAGGAGCAGCTGGGGGTAGATGCGCCTCACTCGGCCCACGCAGCTGTTGACGGACAGGAGCTCACACAGGCCACTGGCTGCCTGCAGGCAGAAGGGAGGCTGGTGGGATGTCCTGGCCCATCATCTCAGCACCCCTGGCAGGGGATGGACTGCCTCTCTAAAGGTCAGACCTGGATCTTTGCTCTTCTCTGGCCCAGCCTGGAAAAGTCCAGATCCACATCGCCCTGTCCCCCTGCACCCCAGCTCCTGGCTCTCTGGGTGAGTCCTGACCCATAAAAATAATTGCAGCCCACCTCTTTGCCATTAACACACCCCTGAAAGAATCGTGGTGGAGGGATCCCGTCCCACCTCTTGTGGGTTCAAGAATCTCGATCCCACTGTGTGGGTGAAGAAACAAGCTCAGAGGGATGACGGGACTTACCTGACATCACCCAGCCTCTCAGGGGCAGAGCTGGGACTTGAACCAGTGTTTCGGATGCCAGCTGCAGCATGCCCTGCCTCTTCCTCACTCATAACACAGGCCACGAGAGGCAACAGTTGCCTCTTTCCTTTTGGCCATTGAACTAGTCTGGCTTCAGACTAGTGGCCAGCAGCCCCCATCTTCATCAGGAGCCAAGGAGGATCAGTCCTGCACTCTGTCACTCCACACTCACTCATCCCATACCCCTGTCCCTCCAGACCATGGCTCCCACACAAGTCCTCCCAAGTCCCGGGAACTTGGTTTTGTTGGTATTTGGTCCACCGGGGTCCTCAGGACCCATTTTGTACTCGCCCAACTTCTCCACTTGCCAGTCCAGCTCTGGCCTTGGCCTGGGCCCATCTCTCACACACACTCAGCACATCAGGTCCTCTCTAACTAGCAAGAAGACAATGAGGGAGCAGGGGATGATGATAGGCTGGGGTCACAGACCTAATGGCTCATTCTGGCTCCACCACTACCCGCCCCTCTTTGAGCATCAGATTCATCTTCCCTAAAGTGGGCTTACTGGTCCTCTTACAGCTAGCCCCACAGGTGTAGAGGAGATTGAATAAGAAGGAAAGGAGAATGTTTTATAAAGAAATGGTTGAGTCTACGGCCATGCTACCCTGAACAACCCCGATCCCATCTGATCTCGGAAGCTAAGCAGGGTCGTGCATGGTTAGTACTTGGATGGGAGACAGCCTAGGAAGACCAGGTGCTGTAGTCGTAAAAAATAAAAATATTAAAGGATCATGAGCTGACAAAGTCCTTGCAATCTACGAGGTCAACCAAGGGTTGCCTCACCTAAAAAAAGAAGAAAAAGAAATGGTCGAGATCTGTGCCACCAAGACCCCATGTTACTGGCCTGAAGGAAAAGCATGTAATTGTGAAATGGAAGAACCCACAGCCTATTCCCATGGAAATAAGTGACATAATATGGGCTGAAGGATAACAATAAATGGCATGTATTTGTAATTTACAGCTTAGGAATCCCTTTCGCATACACTATCTCACTTTTCTCAACAGGTAAGACAGACAAGGCAGGCATTATTACTACCCATTTAACAGATTTAAAGACCAAGGCTAAAGAGGGGGAAATGATTGACCAAGGTTATATAGTCAGATGGTGGCAAAGCTAAGATAAGCCTGATTCAAAGCCTTTACATTTTTCAGTAGCCCAAAGCTAATGACTGCACCCAAAGACACAGTCTGTGGTGTAGAGAAAAGTCTCTAGTGGTATGCCATAAGGCTCTGCTCTTGGCTAAGTCTTGCTCAAATGGTTTATTAATACCATAAGATAAAATTTAGTCCAGGTTGTATCTGTGCTCGAACTATGCTTGTTGAAAAAGAAGCAAAATGAGGGACTTAAAAATACACACTGATTGGAGGAGGATTGGATAAATGTACAAATCAGGGAAGGTGTGGGTGCTGGGGGAGAGAGGCAGAGAGATCCGGTAATGAAACCCGGGATTCAGAGGTAGGAGATCTGGGTGTGAGTCCTGGCACCACCACTCACTAGCTAGGTGACCTTGGGAGAGACATAGACTGTTGCTGAGCAGAAGTATCTTCCTCTGTAAGGGGTAATACAACTTGCTCCTCCATCCCCCATATCTTTGTTTATTTGCTTCCTTCCATCAGAACGTCTTGCTCTCTGTTGGATCCCCAGAACCTTTGAGCGTGTCTGGTACAGAGTAGTTGCTCAATAAATATTTGTTGAATGAATCAGTTCAACAAAATTTTTTTGAGTGTCTACTATGTGCTGGGTGTATGTTAGATATTGGGGATATCATGGTGAACAAAACAGGCTCAGGCACTGTCTTCATGCAGGTCACAGATTATTAAAATGACCCCCTCTGCTATTGTCAAGTCACAACTTGGATAAACTCTCCCAAGATAAAGTAGGGGAAGCAAAGTATAATATGCACAGATTTAATCTGGTCAAGGAAATCAGGGAGGGCTTCCCTGAGGAAGTGATACTTGAGATGAGAGCTGAGGGATGAGTAGACGTTAACTTGGTAGAGAACAGTTTAGGCAGAAAGAATAAGATATGCAAAAGCCCTGTGACGGTAGATAGCATGGCATGAACGACGTTCTAACAAAGACCAGGGAGGCTGGAGCCAAGCAAGCAAGAGAACCAGGGAGTCTGGTGAAGCTGGTGAGGGGTGCAGAGTCTTGCAGCTCAGGTAAAGCCCTGTGTTACTACTCAAGGGCAATGGGAAGCCATTGAGAGAGTTGAAAGAGCGGATGTGCATTTCTCAAAATTTTTTTGGCTGAGGTACAGAATGGAGGAGCAGGAGTGAAAGCAGGCAGATGAGCAGAGGTATTAACCAGCTGGCTTAGACGAGGGTGGTGGGATAGAGGCAGAGAAATCCATCTTTCTAGCCAGTCACCTTCCCGCAGTCAGAGCCCTTTCCCTCGGTGTTCCCAGTCAGAGCTCAACTGGAAGGAAGAGCACTTAAATATTTTGTGTTGCCTAAATGAAGGAATGAGTTATCTCATTTAATCTTTACAACCACCATACGAGGCAGATATTACTCTTTCCATTTATAGATGCAGAGCTCGAGCCTCAGAGAGGTGAAGTGACTTGCTCAGGTCACAAAAGAGTAATGTAGCAAAGCCAGCCAGTTCTCAGACTAAGGTCTATGAGTCTAGGTCATTCCGTTTCCACTACCCCAGGCTTCTGCTGTCATTGTAAATAGCAGTACAGTTGTCGTCCAGTGATCACAAATAAAAGCCTAGAGACAGAGACTTGTCTAAAGACAACTAGCTAGCTGCTGGCAGAGCAGAGTACTGGAAGCTGGGTGTCATGAGCTCAGCAGGAGTGAGGAAGGAGGGCAGGATGGAGCAGTGTGACATGGTAGGTGGGCAGGTCTTACCGCTAGGGGCACGATGGAGGCCCGGCCCTTCTTGGTGACAGGCTTCTCTTTCAAGCTGGTCAGAAGCAGGTCCAGGAGGTCTCGGACATCACAGCTGGGCTTGCGCAGTATCAGCTGCCTCCACATCTCTGCTCCATTGCTGGGAGCCGGGGAGGGGATGTTTAGTAGAGACCAGGCCAGTGGGCTCACCCTGCCTCCCAATGGTTTTGGGAAGGAGAAGGGAAGATGCCATTGAAATGGCATCTATGGGCATGTCAACAAATTCCTGGAATGGTCCAGAAAATACTTCCTAAGAGGCAGAGGGCTAACAATGATTAAAAACCCTATTTCCCAGGTATTATACCACGTGCTTTACATACTATTTATTACTTTAGCAAATACTGAGCATCTGCTGTCTGTCAGGCACTAGGCAAATCTCTGGGGATACATATGTGAACAAGAAATTCAAGACATTCAAGGGCACCAAATTCTCACAATGACCTTCATGTGGGTTGCTACTCCTATTTTGCAGAGTTGAGGCTCAGAGAAGTGAAATCACCAGTTAAAGACTACACAGCTAATGAGCTGTATTGTCAAGAAGTGATCAGGCCTCATGTCTCCAAAGTTTGTTTTCCCTCCCCTATGCCAAGGAACTCTTTAGGGCTTGGATCTTGCATTTGTCACATAATATCGAGAAGCCCCCACTCCAGTCCCTTAGAAGGCAATACACCTACAAGGGAAGGCACCTGTGCTAGGTGACACCAGCCTGCAGGCACTCTTATCACATGGAATTGAAGGCACTGAGAGGCCAGTGCACTATGGGGTTAACCAAACCCTTTTCCCCTTCTGCATGAGCCTTTGAACCTTCCCTTAACTTTCCAGCTCTGTTCCCCTGGAAACCTGATAAAGATAGTATGTCAACTATGTTGCTAGGCAACATTGCTCATGGTGAAAATGACCCAATTGATAAATTGCATCTGGGCTGGGAGAAACTATAAATTAACTATAATAACCAATGGGAACAGTATAGCATTGAGCTTCCTGGGGTGCAGTGACTCTTGTGACTTGGCTTATCCCTGTGGGGACTCTGGAAGCAAAGTCTGTAGAGTTATTTATTTTAAGAGATATAAGTTCCTGTGGGGCCCGAGCCATTTAAGCCAGGGTAGCTCCTGCACCTTTCACCTGGGAAGCCCAAGAGATCAACTCATGGACCTAGGACCAAGACTAGGGTGAAGAAAGTGAAGCATCCAGGGCACGAAATTTAAGCAGGCCCTCAATCTCAGGCTCATGCAAGTGCAGGTGTGGCATCTAAGATGAGGGCCTCCTTAAATTTTGTCCCAGCTCTGTCTGGCAGGCTTCATGGGCAGCTACAAGGAATCCTGCAAAGAGGAGCTCTTGACACTGCCCTGTGCTGTATCCTGAGCAACTCTGACGTCGAATGTGGCCCCAACAGCCTTGTGGGGCTGAATGTTAAGTGGCTCCAAGAAGAAAACACCATGGTGGGCAGTGTGGCCAGAAAGGGTTAAGTTCTTGTAGGTGGGAGAACGAGGATGTGTCACCCTGGCCCTTACCACCCCCACTGCTGTCCTTGACTCCCATGAATGACACCAACTCTCCTTATTAGAAGCACACCCATTTGCACGGTTCTGCACAATTCTTTTACAGTCCCTCTCAGCCAACCATTTTAGTATGTGGATCACATGCTTTCTGCCTTGCTTTATTCATTCAACAGCGTGGGAGCGTTTCCTGGGCTGCGAGGCTGGAACAATCAGACTGGTCTCTCCTGCTCACAAACTCACCATCTGGCCACAGTCCCCTCTGCCCATCAGACCACCAACTCCCTGAATGCTGAAAATATGGCACATTCTCCTGCGCAGGCCCAGGCCCAGGCAGATGCTGGGCACAGCTGGCTGCATTACTTTCATGACCACCCATCTGGGGCAGGAATACAGGGATTATGTCCTCCTTTCACTATGGGGGAAAACTGAAGCCCAGAGAGAGCAAGCAGGCTACCAATAATCACACAGCAGCTGAAGGCAGAGTCAGGACTGTCACTCAGGCCATCTTTCTACGGCATTATTAAAGCGCACTGGGCTTGGAGTTGGTCTGATCTGAGTTTAGACCCCCATTCTGTTGCTTGCTCAGTGGGTGCCTAGAGTAAGAAACTCCCCCTGAGCCTCGGTTTCCTCATCTGTAGAATGGGGTTCTTGTACTATTAATGCTGAGCAATGATACCTAGCAGTGTTCAGGACATGCTTAACGGTAGTCATAAACATCACAGATCATGGAAGAGGGGACATCTGGGAGGGCAAGGGGCTTCTCTGAGCAGAAGGAGGGAGTCCCAGGCCAGGGTCAGGGCTGCTTCAACCCTCTGAGATGTGGTGGCTGACAACCCTCCTCGTTTGGTACCTGTCCAGTGGGAGGGGGCACATGAGCAGGGCCACGACGACCTCAGTCATGAAGGAGCTGGCCAGGAGAGAGACGGGCAGCAGGGCCACCTCGCGGGCCCGTGGCTCCTGGATGTGGCTCAGCTGCACATAGATGGCCTGCATGATTTCTGGGATCTGGGACACAGTAGGTGGCCGTAATCAGTCCGAGGGCCCATGGAGAAGCCAAGGAAAGAATGGGGGATGATGGGAAGAAGAAAGGGGTGGTAAGATAGAGTGACAGGGAAAAGGAGGGAGGGGACAGGAGGGAACACAGGAAAGAAATGGGGAGAGACAGGGGCAGAATGCTTGCTCCTTCCCTGGGAATGAGCCACTTTGTCTTCCCCGCCCTCCCCGACCCCACGCCAGATCTGTAAGTTCTCTTGGGAGCTGGTAAGTGAGTTCTTTCTTACCTGCAAGTTGGAAGCACCTAAAATTCAGCCACCGCCACCCCTGCCCTGCCTGAGGGTTTAGCAGGCCCTGTGCAGTCTCCCAGCCCCGCCCTTGCCCACAGGGGCCTTACCACCTCCAGTGCTCTGTGGCGGTACCACTCCAGCACTGAGCTGAGCGTGACCTCTGAAGCCAGCTGCATCATCTCTCCCGAGTCCTTCCCCAGAGCCTCCGAGCCACCTTTCAGCCCTTCCAGGGCTGCTAGTAGCAGGTCTTTTACCTGCTGGGGCCCCAGGAAGTCTCCAAATTCCTGAAACAAAGGCACGGAGATCCTGACACACATGGGTAGACCCCAAGTGAGCCATACACAGACACACAAATGTGACCAGACACACACAGAGGTCAGCAGAGAGGGCCCACAAACTCTGGGGAGGAATTGCAAAACAAGGAGTGATGCGGCCCTTGTCCCCAGAGCTGGGTGACATGGCCCACAAGCTGTGGCACAGACCACGGGGATTGGGGGCACTCAAGATGGTCCATGTGGTCAGGGAAGGCCTCCTGAAAAGGGGACTTGAGCCTGGAAAGACGGAAGGGGAGGAGACGACATTGGCAGGTTGGTGTTGCCCTTCTCCCCCATCCCCCCGAAGGCCCAGGGCTGATGGGCAGCGAGCAGTCACCGCGATCACACGCAGAATGTTCTGGCATGGGCTGACGGGGTTGTAGGGCCCCAGGTAGCGCTTGTTACTCTCATACAGCTCCTTCTTGTTGGTCTCTTCCTTCTCTCTGGCTCCTGCAAAAAGAGAACCTTCTCAGTGAGGCCCAACCACCCTTTTTAAAAAAAACCTTTTAAGTATAGATGAAAAGCATGCATAAATCACAGGTAACCAGCTTGATAAATACTCATATAGTGAACATATCCATGTAGCTCACACCCAGGTCAAGAAACAGAACATGATCAGCAGCCCAGAAACCCCTCTTGTGCCCCCGTTTCTCTCTCCTTCTCCCACTCAGGGTATCCACTATTCTGACTTCTCAACCCACAGATTAGATTTCCTTGCTGTTAGACTGTTGTAGATGGACTCGTGTAGTATGTTATCCTTTGTGCCTGGCTTTCATGCAACATCACGTGAATGAGATTCATTGACACTGTTGCAAGTAGCATTGCTTCATTCATTCTCAGTGCTGCATAATTTTCCATGGTATGAATATACTACAATTTATGTATCTGTTCTACTTCTGATGGACATTTGGGTTGTTTGCAGCTATTATACGTAATGCTGCTATGAGCATTCTAGCATGTCTAGTCCGTGCTTTTTGGTTAATACATGTAGACATTTGTTAGGTGGATAGCTAGCATAGGCAAAGATGCAGCTTTAAGGGACACTGATAAACCGTTTTCCACAGTGGGGACCCATAATGCTCCCACTGGCAGTATATGAGAGTTCCAGTGGCCTCACATCTCACCAGCACATAGCATCATCTGTGTGTTTTAATTTTACCATGCTGGTGGGTGTGTGTCAATACCTGTTTTAAATTGAAATCCCCCTGCCCCTGGCATTCCCAATCGCCCTTTACCACTTTTTTGTTTGTTTCTCTGTCTTTAGGACTTATCATCATCTGACTTACTATATGTATTACTTGTTTATCTTGTTAGTTGTCTCCTCACAAGAAGTTAAGCTTGACAGGGACGATTATTTAGTTAATTAATTTTCTATTGATTTCTTCACTGCTGTGTCCCAGTGCCTAGAATAATACCTGGCACATGATGACTCTGAATTTTCTATTGAAGGAAATACATTTCAGGCACATTTCCTGAGCCCTTACTGTGGTCTGGCCTGGGTCCTACCTGGATCTCCCAGGGTATGCAAGACATGGGCATAAGAAAGGTCCATCAAGATGGAGTGCCCACCTGGACAAAGTGTGTGGGTTGTTTGTAAAGAGAAGAAGCTGGAGGCCAGGAATCAGGCAGACCCAGGGTCAAATCCTAGCTTTGCTGCTTCCTACAGTCAGGGGACCTGGACAAACCACTTCACTCCTAGAGACTCTAACAGAGTGGGTTTGGCCGAGGTTTGCCTGATAAAATACAGGATACTCAGTTAAATTTGAATTTCAGATAAACAAATAATTTTTAGTGAGAGCATGTCTCAAATATACCCAAAATTATTCATTGTTTATATAAAATTCACATTTAACTGGGTATCCTATATTTTTATTTGCTAGATCTAGCAATATTAATTTAGTTTATACTATTCCTGCCCCTAAGGCTGATGATTAGCATGGCTTATACCACCTGTACTCATCACTTGAGAGGTCTGAGTGATTCCTGGGCAGCAGGGGAAATCACTTAGGGGCCAAATCTTTGCCCCAAATGCTAGAGGTCAAGAAAAGTATGTATACAAGACAGATCCTAAAAACTGAAACTAATAAGATGATCCTTGTAGTGATGGGAAAAAGGGAACTCTATTTGACAAGTGCCTATGTGTATCATTGAGCTGATCTCTTTACGTATATGACCTCATTTAATCTTTCAAAAAGCTTGGTAGTTATTTTCTCCTGTACCTTTTTCACAAATGAAGAAATCTAGGCCTGGACAAGAAAAATACTTGCCTGAAGTCAGACAGCCAGGTCTTGTACCTAGATCACTCTGCCTCCAGAGCCAGGGGAGTTTAAACAACATGCCAAGGTCCCCTGGTTTGGGGAAGAGTTGGGACTATGGAAAAGAGAAGGAAGCAAATAACAGCTCATACTGCGCACCTCTGAGGACAGTGCCAGCAGGTGCTTGTGTCAGCCCATATACCACATCACTAGCTTCCTGAAGCTGAATCCAGGAACGTTCTCCCACCTGCAGGTTTTAGCCACTTCAGATTCTAAGATAGGATCTGTTCTTTGTTCATTCATTCAATAAATGTTCACTGAGCACCCACCAAGGCTAGCCCTTGGAGATTCAGTGGTGAACAAGACATGGCCTTGTCCTACCCTCAAATGGGGTTATAGTCTAGTAGGGAAGACAGACTAGGAACAGAACGTTAAGACTACTGTGCCTGGGTGTACATGGTGCTGTAGGAATGTGAAAATGAGTCACAAATTAAACTTGGAAGAATGAGGACTTAGATAAGATTGCTTAAATCAAAACAGATTTGTTTGACCCTTTTGCCCCTTTATCCTTCACCAGATGAGTCTATTGCTCTGCCTCTCTTTTTCTCTCTCAGGCTTTCACAGAGTGGATACTGCTACCTCCTCCCTAACTTCGTGCTTGTTTCAAGTCCTGCTTCCTCCGTTTCCGGGAAAGATCTTCAGAACCTGGCTCACGCCTCTCTTTAAGTGCTGTGTTTGCTATTAGCATTTTGTCTTTAGCTTTTATATGTGATCGTGCTGCCATTCTGTTTTAAGCTAATGGATCGATGGACTTGTTTATAATGTGATATTTTCTATTAAATTCAATATTTTCAAAAAAATTGGTTTGTTTATAGCCTTTGTCCTCTTGTCCTGTGGGACTAAGGGTTTGCATCAGTTTCTGCAGAGACCATCAGACCCTGTGCTGGTCTCCTCCATCTCCTACCAGTGCCTTGTTGCTAAGGCTCCAGTCAAGTCCCAGGCTGAGGGCCTGCTCGGAAGCCTTGCTTCAGAGGCACTCTAAAGGGCTTACGTTTTTGGAGCTCCAGGATGGTGTAGAGGATGATGATGCCGTCCAGAGCCTCCCGGCCAATATCCTCATCAGGATCCCCAATGCGAAGGACGAGCCTCCCCAGCAGAAGCCCCAGTGCAGAGAATCCCGAGGACATCTGTTTGTGTTATAATCTTAGGGACTGAGTCGTAGAGGTTCAATAATGCTATACAGTAAATGGTGAACAGAGCTGGAAAGTTTATCCCTGATAGCAGAACCCTCTGAGGATGGCAAGGGCCACCTAGAAATCTCTGGGCAGATACACAGGCACCCTCAGAACTGGAAAGATTCTCCCTATAGATGTCCCCCCTCCCAGGTGCCACTCACGAAGAAAGGCAGGCTCAGAAGCATGTGGTTCAACAAAGAGACATTGCTCTTCACAGCCCGTGCTCGCTCATGGGCCTTTTCAGAGTTCATCCAGGGCCCCAGGGGCTGTGAGGACAAGGGCAAGACTCAGAGCTACAGGCTGGCTGCCAGCCTCTGCTGCCTGGGTGGGCAGGCCAGCCTTCACCAATCAGCAGAAAGCTTCTGAGGAAGGCATAGAGGCAACTCCCCATAGCCTTCTTCCTCTTCCTGGAATATAGGGAGACAAGGGATCCAGAAGCTGAGAATAGGACGGAAAAACCAGAGGGAGGACAAAGGTCAGTGAGGAGAGAGATGAAAGATGGAGTCATGAGGATAGAAAAGAAAGACGGGGCAAAAATGAAGAAAGCAAAGATGAAGAGGCAACTATAGCAGGAATGTGGGGCATAGGGAGAGGGTGAAAGGGGCAGAAGTCTGGGACAGGGCCTTGTAAGAAGGACAAGGAGGCAGAAAGAACACTGGCACAAGATGACATCCTGCAGTCAAATCACTCCTCCTCGATCCAGCTCCACACCCCCCATCCTGGGCCCTTTCTCCTTTCCCCACCACCCCTCTTTTCCTCCCTGCCCCCATACTTCCAAAATGCTCTTCAGCCCAGCAGGAGTTGGGTCCTCCACAAAGAGGGCATTGAGCAGTCTCTGCAGGGCATCCAAGGTCTGATGGTAAAGTGTCTGTAGACAGGAGAAGGACCAAGCCACTAGGGAGCCTCTGGAGCAGACCCCAACCCCAGGCAACCCCTTGTATGGGTCAGGGGAGGAGGGGGCATTTGGACCCAGGAGAGCTGCTTTCTGGTCCCACCTCTGAGACTAACTTGATGTGTGATTGGACAGATTACTTCCCCTCCATGAGTTACAGTTTCCTTAACAAATTGGTAAGTATTATCCCGGCACTTCTTAATTTATACGGGGAGGAGGCAGAGATCTAGTATTTACTGAGAATCTACCATGGACCAGGTGAGGAGGGCCTGGTGATTTGCACAATCATATCACTTTGTCTTCAAGTGTTTTCTCCTTTAATGAATAAGGGGACACTTGTCCAAGGTCACATAACACAGAAGTTTCAAGTCATGAGCAACAAATAAGAGGACGGGTGGGAAAATTCTCTAGAACTGTAAGAGCCAGATAAACTTTAATCATCGTGTCTAGGGAAATGCTCTGATTCTTTTACAAATTGCTATTCTTAGATAGATTTTCCAACTTGCCCCTTCAGAGAGCCATCTCTCCTCTGTCAGTTTCCTCCTCCCTCTGCCAAACCAAAGCCTGGCTGAGCAGTGGGTTTGAGCTGCTCTGGGAAGACCCTCTCTTTCCTGCCTCCCCTCCTCCTGCCAGATCCCCACATCTATTTGCCATGTTGTCCAGGCTTCCTGAGTCTGTACACTACAGAGTTACGCCACAACCACCAATCAAGCCTCACTCGCCAACTACCTCCTCCTTCCCGCCCATCCCCAGCCCATCGCTGTGCAACACTGACCTCTGCTGGCTGTGCCCGATCCTACAAAAGGACTGCTCTCTTCCCCTACAGCTTGGATTTCCCACCTTTCCTTCGAGCAGTCTCTCTCAACGCACCACCTCTGGGACCCGGAATGTTCATGCTGCAAGTGATCTGCCTCTCTCGGCTCTCTAGACTCACTGGCCAGCACTCTTGCCTGGTCCTCTGGTCTCCAGAGACACTGCTCCTTGTTATCCTGGCAATCACCATGCTCTGTCTCAGGCCTCGGCACAAGCTGTTCCTTCTACCTGGCATGCTCTTCCTTCTGCCTGCCCCACTCCCTTCACCTAACAGGCTCTTTTTTAACCTCTCAGCTCCAGCACCATGACCCCTGATCTGTATCTCGGCCTGGCTCTTTATAGCACCACGTACTTCTTGATAAATACCACTATTGTAATTTTGCGTTAATTATATAATTCTTTGATAATGTCTATCTCCTCCGCTGCCATTGCCCCTACTGTATCTCGCCCTGTTCTTCTGGAGTAAACCTTCAGTTAATATTTGATGAATGAAAGGATGAATGAATATGCCTCATCCCAAGCTAAAATCTCTCTTCCTTAACCTTCCCCACTGACTCTGCCTTCATGATAAAGGTCATCTCTACCCGCTCCTCCAAGGACAACCCTGCAGAAGTTTAAAGATGCTCATGTGAGTGAGCCCCTTGAGGTTCTACTTCTCCAGGCTTCCGCCCAGTGTTTCTTCATTATGGGCCAGTCCTCAGCTCCCTTTCTCCAATCCTGGCCACTCCCCTAGCCATGCCAACATCTGCCTATCTTCCTCTCCCAGGGCAGGGCCCAGAAGTGCACAGAGCACTCCAAGTGAGGGATCGATGCCTATTCCAAAGATTCAATCATTCACCAAATGTATCGAAGGCCTACTTAAGCCAAGAGAGGTGAAGTGAATTGCTCAAGGGCCCAAAGCTTGAATAGGAGGGTGAAGATCCTTATCCACCTCCTGGAACACCCTTTCTCTCCCTGCTGGGTGTCCACAAATGTGCCTCACTCTGAAGACCCTGGACAGCCCAGGGGACCCACTGTGAGAGGGCCATGCTCACCTGTATGACCTCGGCCTTGTCCTCATCTTTCTCCTGCATGGCCTGTACAGAGGGCAGGGAGAACACACTCTTCACGCACGTGTTCACCAGCTCTGACCTTTCCCGCACACCTAGGACTGGCTGGGAGTGGCTGAGGAAGAGACAGAAAGCAAAGGTATGGAGTGAGGGAGGGGGCCCTGTGGCTGGAGGCTGGGATGAGGGTGCCCGGAGCAGGGGCTCAGGACCGGCCTGAGATTCAGATCCACAAAGGGTAGAGGGAGGTGGGGGGAGGAGGGAAGTGGGTGTGAAGGACAGCCCAGGCAAAGACTGGACAAGGGGAGAGGAAAGGGCGTGGGAATGCGGTAGGGGCACAGCAGAAAGGTCCCAGAAGAGACAGGCAAAGCCCATGGGAAGAAGGAAAAGAGATTGGGGCAGGGGAGAGGGTGATGAGCGGAGAAGGAGCCGTGGACACCTCAGCTGTGCCAGGGTCTCCATAGCCTCCTGGCGGATGGAGCTGGAGAGAGAATCCAGTGGCTCGTCCTGGATCTGCCTCTGGACAGGGGACAACAGAGAGACCAATGACGGGATCAGATTGCTGCAGACTACCAAAGCCGAGGCCACCCCTTGCCACAGAAAGCAAGCTGCAGCAGCCCCTCAGCCTGGGCAGACCGTCCCCACTGCCACACCGTTGGGGGCGCCAGCTCACTGCTCAAACCCATCCTGAACACCTTGAGCACTCAGTTCAAGGCCACCAAAAACACCCCATGCCCTAACTGGCTGCACCCCACATATGGGACTCAGCAAGAACTGCTTCCACAGCCTTGTGATGAAGAAGTGTATTTCAACCATGGAGCAAAAACACCACGAAAGCAAAGGCCCTTGAAAGTGGTCTAAGTTGAATTCCTTTCAAAATCTTCTAATTACTTCTCACTTTTGATCTAGCACCTACACACAATAGGTGCTCGATTAATATAAATCAAACGAAGGTATCAAGGATCAAGCTAAATATCATTTTGGACACTTCAGTGGTTATCCCTGCCCATTAGGATAGAAAACAGAAGTGACTGTATTTAGCAATATGATAAGGAAATTCTCAAAAGTTCTCCACCGGGAGGAATTTCTGGTGTTAAATAATAATAAGTGCTCCCAGGTGCATAATGCTTTACAGTGAACTAATTATTTGCTTATGTCCCCCCAACAAGCAGTGACACAGGTATTATCTCGGGCATTTGAAGATGGGAAGAGTGAGTCTCAGAGACGGGAAATGACTTGCCCAAGCTCCCTCTAGGTAGGGGGAAAGTAGTTAGAGCTGCCTCCTCCTCTGTCCTCTTCCTACCTCAGCTCCCCATCTCCTCAGTGGGCGGACTCAGAACTTCTGTTCCCTCCCCACCCCAGTGCCACAGATCTGCATGTGGCTCACGCACCATCATCTTCTTCATCATGGTCTTCTTCTCTCCTTCTACTTCCAGCATATCCTGGCTCTTCTGGAGGGTGATGACATTCTCAACCTCAGGGGAAACAGAGAGCAAAGCCACAGGGTAAGAACCACAGTGAACCTAGCTCTCAGGGGCTGTCCCTACACGCCCATCAGCCACCTGCCACCTGCAGGCAAGCCAGCCTGCTCCTCCCCAGCTGCCAGCCCTGCTCCTCCCCAGTTGCTCAAGACAAATGAAAAACCACAAGAGGAACTTCTTGGGGGAGGGGCGAGATTTGTGAAGGTGGCAGCATGGGGTAGATAATCTCTGAAGGCCAGCATTCGGAGGAGAACAGATATCATCAGGTGCTGCAAAACACTTCCCCTTTTCCAGTTAGCTAAGGGAGAAGAGGTAGCAGCTGAAGGGACAGAAAGGGTCCCGACACCTCAAGCTGAAATCTCATAATTAGTAATACCTCTTAAGGGTCTTCTAGGACCTACCTTTCTTAAGGGCACATCCTCGTCAGATTAAGGCATTCTGTTTCTTGGGAGAGGGAATACGTTAATCAATGCCCATTTAATCTATTCATTCTCCTTATCTTAAGGCAGAAGAAGAAAAAAACATGAAATAAAGTAATTTCATGTAGTAAAGAAAGCAAAAAAGGTAATCTGATGGAGAGTGTGGTGGGTTAAAGATGGCACAGGTCTTCCCCACTCCTACCTATCAAGAAGACAGATGACCCTTGAATCTGGGCTCATCTCACCACTTGCTTGGAACGTAGAATGTGGTAGAAGTGATGCTGTGCCAGTTCCTGGCCTAACCCTTAAAAGAACTGTCAGCTTTTCCCCCTCCGGAGCCCAGCTGCCATGGAATGATGACACCACGTGGAGGGAGACCCTGGAAGATGTGGGTTACCTTGGATGTTCCAGCCCCGCTTTCCCGAGCGATCTCAGTCTATACCACACAGAGCAGAACTACTCTGCTGAGCCCAGTCAAATTTCAGAATCATGAGAAATTAGGCCCTTCCTATTATTCTTCCTTCAGCAGTCAGAGTGAATTTTTAAACCACGAAGTTTGCGGGTGGTTTGTTGAACAGCAACTGAGACCGCGAAAGTCATGTAGAGGGAGAGTTAATATAGGTCAGGGAAGGCCTCTCAGAGGAGATATTATTTGGGCCGAGCCCTAAATGACAAGAAAGAGTTAGTCATGGGAACTAGAGGTAGGGTCTGCCTGTCTCCAACTAGAATGTCATTTCACTGTTGTACCTCTAGAGCCTGAAACAGTACCTAGCACATAGCAGAGACTCAATAAAATTTGCTGAGCGATTGCCATAATAAACCCCTTTTGTGCAAGGACCATGCTCAGTGCTGGGTACACATTATCCAATATCGACTTCGCTTCAACTTTATTATGCCCATTTTATAGATGAGAAGAACCTTCTTGGCAAAAGAAACAACAAGTATGAAGGCGCTGAGGTAAGAATGAGATTGGCATGTGTGAGAAACAGAAAAAAAGTCAGTGTGGCCAGAGCAAGATGGACAGTTGGGAGAAAGCCATGGGATGAGGACAGATGCTCCCAAAATGCAAGACCTCTTCTTAATCCCATCACTACCTCCCCACCTTCCCACCTCCACCTGCGTGGCCCCAGAGCTTGCCTCTGAAGCAGCCTGAGGACAGGGCCTTTCTCCCACATTTCCTAGCCTGGGTCCCCTGCATTTAGACTCGGTCCACCAATAAGTCTTGCCCACACTCCATGTATCACTCCCACTAGTCAGTCCAGTGTGCCCAAGTCCTGCTGAAGCTGGCTTTCTCTGGCTTCCCAAGGCCTGCTGCATGGCCAAGATCTGGGTCAGGCCTGTGTCCTAAAATGGGCCATTGTCAACCTTTCTATCCCCTTTAGAGATGCTCTCACAATTTAGTCAGTTTTTTAAAAAACTTATTGAGCACATATGTGCTGTGCCAGGCACTGCTCTCGATGCTGGGAATACACCTGTGAATAAGACAGACAAAAAGAACCCTTGATTTATGGGAGAAACATTATAGTGGGAGAGACTAACAAGAAATAAGATGAATAAGTAAAGCATATTGTTCATCAATGGTGATAAAGCACCATGGAGAGCAGAGGAGCCAGACAGAGAAACAGGGAATGCTGGGGCTGAGGCTGGGAGTGGGGGAAGAGGGAGAGGGAGCATCCTAGGAAGTCAACAGGGGGTTCAACAGAAAGCATACCAGAGTCATTTCGTTGGCATCATTTCTCTTCCCAGGCACATTCACCAGGCATGAGGTCACTGCATCGAAGGCTCCTGCAGGTCATAGTTTCAATGAGGAGAGAAGATAGAAGATAAAAATATGGTATGCCTAAGGTACCATAATCCTGTCTTTCCTCCCCAACTGGGCCTCTCAAATCCTTAGTTCTCCAGCAGCCAAACTGAGCTCCCTTCCCTAAAACCCTTCAGTGGGAACCTCATGTCACTGAGCACCCCATTCCATCACACATAAAGCCAGCATCCTTGTCAGTGCCTTCAAGACCATACTAGGTCAGTGTCCCCTGCCCCATCCCCCTTACTCACCATACTCTGGCTATACTGGCCTCCTTCCAAGCACAGGCAAGATCCCCCTCAGGACCTCTGCACAATCCACTGCCATACCCCCTTGCCCAGGTCTTGCTCCCTTCCTCAGGTCTCAGCTTGCCTATCACTCTTTAAAGAGGCTTCCCCTGACTTTCAGGATAACAGAGGGCCCACTGTGATCCCTTTTTGTATCATTTTATTCTCTTCTTTCAAACATTATCATAATTTATAATTAAACTCTTCTTTGTTATAGTAGATAACCTGCTGGTTTGTCAGCCCCAAATTTCCTCATCTTTCTTCGGGTAAAATAGCTCCTGTCTCCCCTGTGGATTTCCTTTTCCATGTAGCTAAGTGAAGCTGAATTCCACAAGCCCCACCCATCACTCCTCTTCAAATAGCAGTGGGCCTAGAACCAAGCTTGGCCAATAAGAGAGTCCCTTGCCCCCCGCCACAGTGATTAGTCCAGGGATGGGCTTTTGGCTGAGCAAGGCCAATATAGCTCTTTATTTAAGAGAGCATGTCTCCCTCCTTTTGAGGGCCCATGAGAACCTAGAACTCCAGGGCCAGCTTGGCCACCGAGGCTGCTGGAGGATGGAGCTAATAGGGAGAAGCAGACATACCTCGATAGTAGTGAATACAGATTACACCACAATCTTGGTTTCTAAGTACCATTCTCCACTAAAAGGGACACAGCACCTTGGAGAAATGGCTGATTCTAGGAGTTAGGCAGGGAAAGTACAGGACAAGCCTGAGACATCTTATACCAGAAAACAAGGAAAGAAAAGCACTCAAAGAATTCTAGGAATATGTCAAAGGGACACAAAAGCCTTGCTGGAAGGGGAGTCTACTGGTCAAATTGGGGAAAGTTCGAGTATCACAATAAATAATGGTAGCAACAGGTAATATAGCCCATTGAATAAATTAGGAAACCACAAGTCCATGCTAATATAAATAAGTAAATGAATAAATTGAAAGTTTGATGAGGAATGGAATATTTACGTAGTTTTAAAGAACCTCTCCACATGATATTTATTACAAAAGGGTAAATAGTAACGTTACAGTGGATAACTTTGGCAGCAACCATCTTGCTCACATGAACAAAGTGAACATCATCAGTAATGGAACAAATCAAAATCATATACCACCAGATAGGATGCAATAAGAAACAAGCCAGCATCGCTTCTGTGCTATTCCTGCCAAAGATGTGTGACGCGAATGTGATCGTGAGAAAACATTAAACAAACCCGAACTCAAGCACAACTTACAAAACGGCCAGCCTATAATCTTCAAATGTATCCAGGACATGAAAGTCCAGAAAAGGTTGAGGACTGAGGAAACAAAACAGACTGGACCAAAAAGTGCAATGAATGATTCTGAGCTAGATCCTTTTTTTCATTAAAAAAACATTGCTGGGACAATTGACAACATTCGAACAAGGTCTAAGGATTATTATTATTTTTATTATTTTTTTTAGGCAAGGCAACCCTTGGTTGACCTCACAGATTGCAAGGACCTTGTCAGCTTACAATCTCTTATTTTTTATTTTTTACGCCTGCAGAACCTGGTCTTCCTGGGCGGTCTCCTATCCAAGTACTAACCAGGCCCAACCTTGCTTAGCTTCCAAGATCAGATGGGATCGGGCTTGTTCAGGGTGGCATGGCCGTAGACAGAACTTTTTAAATTTTAGTAAAAGATATATTCTATACAAAGTAAAACTTTAATGAATGGCTAAGTTAATTAACATTCCAATAAAATGCTAGCAAGATATTTTGAGGACATAGACAAACATATTCTAAAATGTGTAGGGAAGAATGAGAGCCTACTAATAACTTCCAGGGCATTGTTTGGATGCTTTTATCCTCAGAATAATTCTGAGAACTTTTAAGAGAAATTCTTACCCTACCAGATATGAATACATATTTATAAAGTCATGGTCATTTTTTTTTAATTGCATTATGGTATTGGTACATGAACAAACAAAAGTATTTGGAGATATAAAAAATTGAGAGAAGATCTTTACATCAAAAACTGACAAGAGATTAATTTACAGAACTCCTGCATATCAGAAATGAGCACGGGTTCCAGATAGGACCCCAAGGCTTTGCTCAGGTGGGGACCTCAAACACTCAATAGAGCCGACCTGCTCTACTGGTCAAACTTTGACCTGAAAAGCCAGGTCTGCAATTTATCAAGAAAGAAAGAGGCGTACATTTTGGAAGGAAGGTGACTTGTAATTTGGACATAATAAAAGTATTATTATATGGAGATATTGCAGTTAAGGAAATTGAAGCTCAGAGAGATTAAGTTGCTTATCCCATGTCACACAGCAAGCAGAGGCTGAGCATTGGATCTCTTGTGCAAAATTAATATGCTACATGTTATCCACTAAATACCATTCTCTTCCTCTCCTCTCTCCTTTCCCCTCCCTGCCCTACATGTCTGAATAGAGTTTTTACAGGACAGTGCCTGATCTGGGGCTGTTGCCCTTGCCGTACTTACCCTCAGCAATACTTTGGAAATCTGTGGTGTTCTCGTCGGTGGTGTTGCAGGTGGGGAACCCCAGAGGACACTGGTCCATCTCGGCACCAGCCATCTCGCTCCAGTTCTGCAGATTCTCCTCCAGGGGCACGGTGTGGATGTTGTTGTCCTCAGAAAAATCCTGCTGGCTGCTCAGAGTCAGGGTGGAAGTGTCACTGAAGATGAGGCTAGAGCCCAGGCTCAGAGACTCATTGGAGCCCAGGATCAGGGTCATGCATGAGGGCGGAGAAAGGGTGAAGTTGGGTCCATGGGTACTGGAGTGCAGGTTAATACCATCATTGGAGCCAGGAATCAGTGTCAAGCATGAGGCCTGAGTGACAGTCACATTCAAATCAGACCTGGCATTGCCATTTGAATCCACATTGATGGTTCCCTTGGAACTTGTGTTCCAGACTGCACCAAAGGCTCCTTTTGAAACAGACCCAGAGATGTTTTGTGAAACCAAACTGATGGTCTCATTGGTGTTTGGGATTAGGGTCTCACAAGAACCCTGAGCCACATTCAGGTCCAGCTTAGAGATGGTTCTTGAACCCACTTGGAGCAGCTGATCAGAGTCAAAATCCAGAGAAGAGTTTGAGGCTGGAATGAGGAGTGCTTTTGAGCCTGGCCTGGAGATACAGTGGTCTAGAACTAGCGCTTCTCTTGAATAGGACCTTATAAATAGGTTTGATTCAGGCCTGGAAGGATTGGAGTTACTCTGACCCAAATCAAAAATCTTACTTGAGTGGGAGTTGAAGGTCTCCTCAGAATTCAACCCAGAGTGGTTCCCCGAATTCAGATCATGGACCACGGTAGAGCCAAGGCTCGGAACAAGGTTTGAGGTTGGACATAGGGCCCCCGGTGAGTTAGGCCTTGAGATGTGATTCAAATCCAGGCCCGGGGCTTCACTGGAGTGGAAAGTGGTAACCTGGAGGGAGGCTAGAGCCACAGCCCCGTTGTCATCAGGTTTGGGGGTGTTATCAGACACCAGGTCAGGGGCCTCCTCAGAGACAGGACTCAAAATTGGATTAAGATCTGGAACAAGAGCCAAGCCAGGACTCAGGGGTGGATTCAAGATAGGAACAAGGTTTGTGTCTGGGTTGGGTCCAGAGATGGTGCCAGAGCCTGAACCTGGGGTCCCAGTGGAGATGAGACTAGGTGTCATCTTTGAGTGTTCGCAGAGGACCAAACTAGCCTTTGGACTCAGAGCCATGCCTGATCAGAAGGTCTCTCAATGCCACTGCCCCCTTCTCTCCAATAGCTGACTGTCGAGCTCCCTGCAGTGCTCCTGAGAGAGAGAAAAGGCAAATTCAGCCATGCATTACCTGTTAAAATATTTCCATGGCTCCCCACTATCTTTAAGATGAGGCCCTTGTATGACTTAGGTCCTCCATGACCACACCCAGCCCACCTTTCCAGCTGCACCCTATATGGCAAAATATCCATCAGACTTTATTCTAACGACTCATTTAGTGATCTAGCCCCTGCTAGAGATGAGCTCCACACTTGCAAGAACTGTGCGTATCTTACTCCCTGAGGCATCTCTAGCATCGAGCACTGTGCCAGGTACATGGTAGGAAGCCAGCAAATACTAGACATGAGGAACCTCTTTCGCTTTGAGATACCCTACTTTCAGCCAATCCCTAACTTGCTAGAACTACTCTGCAAATGGTTGTGGCACTAGATTCCCAAAGCAGCCTTGGCAGAGCTGCCCACTGCTCTTAACAGTTGGCCTGTTCTGGGTGTGGCAGGCTACATGGAAGAGAATGTGGGACAGTCATCAAAAACAGAGCCTGCCTCAACCCAGCAATCTGACTATTGGGTGAACTCCCCATATCCCCACCCTGCTCCACTGCCACATCTGGGCCACAGCTCACCTGCGTGCATGATGTTCTTAAGCAGGAGTGAGCCCCTGTGAGGAGACACAGAAGGAGATCAAGTTAGGTGAAGAATGACTTTTTCAATACTTACTAAACAAAGTCTACAGGTCAGGCATACAGAGTCTCGGAAGTTAGTTATTGTTGCTGCACTGTACACTCAAGAAAGTGGAGATCAAGAAGAAGGTCTCCCACCCCACTGGCTCTCAGGGCAGCCAAGACTATCTCTTTATGTCACCAGTCTGCCTATCCTCCATGGTTTCCTATTGTCTTCAAGACAGTGTCCTCAGTCATCAGGAGGACTCAGAAGGCCATTCTGTGTCTGGCCCCAACTCTCTTTTAACCTTTATTGTCTCTCCATACCTCCTTTCCCAACTCCATTCCACCATCCCTCAATTCCTTTGAGTTTCTCCGAAGAACCAGACTCCTGGGTTAGGTCTAGACCTTTCACAGGTTAGGTGTCCCCTTTCTCCAGCCTCCTTCCCTGGCTAACACCTATAGCTTCACTGCTTCAAATTTCAGCTCAAATGTTAATAGCCTTCTAGTTTCCCCAGAAGGGTGAGGCCCACTTGTAAGTTCCCAAGTGGACCACACGTAAATCCCAAGGCATCTATCTGGTCCACTTCCCCTTCTTGACACACAATATCTGGTTTCCTTTCTAGACAATAAAATCCATAGAGTCTAGCACAGCACCTGACATACAGTGAATGTTCAATAAATGAGCTTGTTGCTTCATCTTTTGGTTTCTTCTTCATTCACTTATCCATTCTTCCACTGACTTCATTGCTTACTCATTTATTATTTATTCATGCACTCATTCACTAAACCATTTACTCACTCCACAAATTTTGCTGTGCATCTTTATAGCTTGGCTTTGGAAAGGCCATAGATTTGGAGTCATGTTGTCCTGAGTTCAAATCTCAATTCACCCTCTTACTAGTGTCAGTGAACTTGGGCAAGAGACTTTTCCCCTCTGACCCACATCCTCCTTATCTCTAATATGAGGAGCATAGAGCCTGCTACCCAGGGTGGTGTATTTTCCGTCTGGCATGGAACACATAGCTCTCCTAAGGCTTTCTCTAAATGACAGCTACTTGATCTATCACTCTCTGCCAAGCACTATGGGCAGAGAGGAGTAAGGCCCATTGTGCATTGGGAAGGGTAATGATTCTTAAGGAACTTGGGTGGGACCCAGGAGAGCTAAAGGAGCTTACTGCTATCTTGTCAGCCACATGCCACCCTTTGGCCTTTGCTCCAAAGCCCCAGGGCCCCAAATGAGGAGGGTGGAGTATGGCCATAAAACAGCTAGCCCTGTCCAAGACTAAGAGAATCATTGACTGATTCCTATGTCTCCTCCACCTCAATGAACACTTCCAGACCCTAGCTGGTGCTCTCAGGATAAGGAAATATCAGTGGATCTTTCGGTTCCTCATTAAGAACACATTTATGAGATGTATGGGCCTGATATGTGCTAGGCACTCATGTGAGTATGTGTGCACACATACATCTAGCATTAGGGCATCTCAAACCTAAAGAATCCAAAGCAGAACTTGCCACCTTTTCCCCAAATCAGACCCTCATATTCTCTTCCACTGAAAGTAACTGGCACCACTATCCAAGCCAGAAATAGAATTATCCTAAACTCCTTTCTTACTCACTTGCTGCATCCAATTGTGGCCATATTCGGCTAATTCTGGTGCCAGAAAAGCTCCTAAATATCTTCCCATATCTTCATCATCCCTGTTAGACCCTAGTGAAACTTTCATTGCTTTGTGGTTTGGCTTTGGGATTGCCCTCTCAACAACAGTCCCTGTATCTAGAGACTGCACCCAATAAACCATTTTCTAAATTGAGTCATAAAGATCTTCCTTTAAATTGCATTCAATAGGTGGTACTGGTGCAAGGGTAGACGTATAGACCAACGGAACAGAACTGAGAGGCCGGAAGTGAATCCATGCATCTATGGTCAGTTGAGTTTTGACAAGAATGCCAACTCTATTTAATGGGGAAAGGATAGTTTCTCCAACGAATGGTGGTAGAACAATTGGATATCAACATGCAAAAGAATAAAGCTGGAGTTCTTACTATTAGGTCCAGGAGGGCCCTATTCCTACCCCCCATAGTGTGGGAACTAGACTCCTCCCTTACCTTTGTATGGGAACCAGACCTTGATTCTAGGTTGGCAACACTACATGCTCGCCTCCCACCTCACTGGACTCTCCTCCCTTCCCCGCCAATATATCCACGTGAAATATTCCCACCAAAAAAGCCCATATAAGTTTCAGGTCCCCTTGCTTTCAAGGCTGACATCATCTTTGGCTCAGCCAGGCTGTCACTCTGCTACAATAAATATTGCTTAACCCCTTTGGCCTTGTGTGTTCCTCCTTCGGTGAACCTAAAACTTACCTCGCAGAAATTGACTCAAAATAAATTAAAGGCCTAAATGTAAGAACTGAAATTATAAAATTCTTAGAAGAAAATACAGAAATAAATCTTTATGACCTTGAATTTAACAATGGTTTCTTAGATATGACACCAAAAACCCAAACAACAGAAGAAGAAAAAATAGATTGGACATCATTCATGTTAAAAATTGTACATCAAAAGGCACTATCAAGAAGTGAAGAGACAATCCACAAAATAGAATAAAATATTTGTGAATCATATATCTGTTAAGAGTTTAGTAACCAGAATATATAAAGAACTTTTACAACTCAACAACAAAAAGACAAAAACCCAAATTTAAATGGGCAAATAACTTAAACATGACATTTCTCCAAAGAAGATATACCAATAGTCAATAAGCAAATGAAAAGGTGCTCAACATTAGTCATTAGGGACATGCAATTCAGAACCACAATGAGATATTACTTCTCAACCATTAGGAAAGTTATCTTTTTTTTTTAATAGAAACTAGCAAGTATGGCAAGGATGTAGAGAAATTGGAACACTCATATTAGATGGAAATTGGAATCCCACTGCTGGTGGGAATGTAAAATGATGTAACCTCTGTAAAAACCAATTTGGTAATTTCTAAAGAAGTTAAACATAGAATTAGCATATGATCTAGGAATTCAACTCCTCGTTATATACCCAAAAGAACTGAATATTGCTTCCAACAAAATTTGTACACACATGTTCATAGCAGCACTATTCACAACAGCCAAAGGTAGACACACCCCAAACGTTTGTCAGCTGGTGAATGGATAAACAAAATGCGGTATATTCATATGATAGAATATTATTCAGCCATAAAAAATGAATTAAGTACTGATACATGCTAAACATAGATAGACTTTGAAAATACTATGCTAAGAGAAAGAAGCCAGATATGAAAGGTTGCATATTGTGTGATTGCATTTATATGAAATATCTAGAATAATCAAATCTGGAAAGGCTGAAAGCAGATCAAAGCAGACAGAAAAGGTTGCCAGGGGCAGGGGAAAGGAGAGACTAGGAAGTGACCGCTTAATGGGCACAGGATTTCCTTTTGGAGTGAAAAAATGTTCTGGAACTAGAAGGTGGTTGCACAACATTATGAAGGCACTAAACGTCACTAATAGTAAATTTTATGCTATGTATATTGCACCACAATTTTTTAAATGCATGTAATAGACAAGAGGGCATAGACTCACTTTTACTTATGCCTTTCTTCTAAATACAAATAAATATCCTGGAAATAGTTCAACAGGCAACCATAAAAAAACTCTGTGAACTAGAAAGAAGACAGTGAACTGGCTAGGATTTGAGGGATGACACAAAGGTGAGTTCCCTCAGGTTTTCTTTTTGTCTTCCGTATATCCAGACTGGGCACCAGAAAGGCCTGAAACACAGTTCTACTGAGAACATACACACACACGTACAAAAAAAAAAAAAAGAAAAGAAAAGAAAAGAAAAGCTTGTTCTCTCTGGCCAAAGGACCAGAAAAAGGGAAGCATAACAGAGAGAGAACCCCAGTTCCCACTCCTTATCCAGGGTAGTGGCTGGCCAATCCATCTGCAGTGGCAGCGTCAGCCAAGTCCTGCATCTCTGGGCTCTTTACCCAGTGGCAGAGAACTTACCAAGTCTCATAGCTCCTGACCCCACAGTGACAACAGGTGGCCTAGGGGAGTACCTTCTGCCCCTACAGGCAATCCCAGCAGGAATAAGCAGGAGCCAGAAGAATGAAGCAGACCAAGGCTCTGAAAACTATTATTGGAACTGCAGTCTATAAAAGTAGGCAGCCAGAGCCTACACTCTAAAGCTTAACAGATTGCCTGCTAAAATAGAAGATTTATGTAGGATCAAGAGTCTCTTAACTTAATGTCCAAAATGCCAAAGATATAATCAAAAATCACTCATCAGACCAAAAACTAAGAAAATCTTATCTTGAGAAAAGACAATCAACTGATGCCAACACTGAGATGAATCAGATGTCAGAATTTGCGATTTTAAAATAGTTATCATAAAGATGCTTCAAAAAGCAATTACGAATCTTCCTAGAACAAAAGAAAAATAGAAAACCTCAATAAATAAATATTTAAAAATACAATAACTGGAATTAAAATAGAAGTTAACTTAAAAGCATAATAACTGAAATTTTTAAAAATCAGTGAACTTAAGGACAGATCAATAAAATTTACTTAATTTCAACAACAGAGAGAAAATAGGCTGGAAAAAAAAAATAAACAGAGTCTCAGGGATCTGTGGGACAAAACAAAATACCTAATAGTTTTATCATCAGAATTTTAGAAGGTGAAAAGAAAGACTACTGAAAAAAAATTCAAAGAAGTAATGGCTGAAAACGTCCCAAACTTAGTGAAAGATGTAAACATACAGACTCAGGAAGCTGAGAAAATCCCAAATTGGATAAATCAAAGAAATCCATCCTAAAACTCGTGATTAAACTTTTGGAAACTAAAAACAAAAGAAAAAAAAATTGTAAAAGCAGCAAAAGAGCATTACCTATAGGGAAATATCAATTAGAATGAGAGTGGATTCACCGAAAATCATGAGGCCAGAAAGAAGTGCTACACATTTTTTGAGTGCTAAAATAAAAGAACTGTCATCCACAAATTGTCAAGGCTATCCTTCAGGAATGAAGAGGAAATATAGATAATCTCAGATGAAGAGAAAATGCATGCAAATTCCATCAGGCCATTCTCTCTCAGACTCCCTCTGTGACTTCTCATGGGTTTTCAGATTCTGGGATGCGGGTAGAGCTTATATTTTTAAAAAGATTCCTACGCTGCACTCTCAGAAACTATTATGTAGCTCTGAGGGGACTCAGGACTCAGCCTTTTTATCAAACTCTTCCCCTATCTCCCCTCCCCACCACAGTGATTATCAAGTAGCTGTTGGGCAGGCCCACTGGTGGAGACACCTGATCTTGTAGTTTGATATCTGGGTTTCTTTTGCCAAAACCCTCTGCCCACAGGCCTCTCCATCTCTCCAGCTACATTCATCCCTTTCCCTAGTCCAATCCTTGAGCCACTCTTAATCAAGTTGTATTTCATGCTCAAACCATTCTCAACTTCTCCCAACGCCTCGAATGTATTGGCCTCCTTCTTGACTTGGGGACTTTGCAAATACTCTTCCTTCTACCTATAAGCTTCCCCAGGACTACCACCTAACCTCCATCACTTCCCCTGGCTAACATATAGTCACATTTTAGATGCCAGCTTAGGAGACTCTTCCTCCAAGAAGTCTTCCTAGGACCCTCAAATGTGAGCAAGGCACCTTCCTCATGTGATCACTCTGTATCAGAGGATTGCTTTGTTTACTTATATGTCTCTACTCCAGAAAATGAGCTTGGTGAGTGTCTGGCTGTTTTGTTACCCGTTTTCCCAGCACATAGTACAGTGCCTAGCACAAAGGGAAGGTTCAGAAAGCACTCATTGAATAAGGGAATGAATGACTGAATGAATGAATGACAACTCTTCAAGACAGGTATCGTTGTCCTTATTTACTGGCATGTTAATTCAGACTGTTCAGAGATCTAAAATGATTTAGAAAGCCTCTAGCAAGTGGCAGAGGTAGGATTCAAATCCAGGTTGTCCCCCACAATATCCCAAAGACTCCAAAGGCATGAATCTCTCAGTGAAGCTATGTCTTCCCATTTCCTATTTCCCATTCTCTCTGCCACTTTTAGGCCTCTATCCTAAAAGAAAAAATAAATGAAAGCAACACAACTCTCTTGGTGCCCAGTTATAATGCACAAATCCAGGGCTTTGGAGTCAGATAGTCCTGAATCCAAAACATGTTCTGTTTCCCACCAGCTGTGTTAGCCTGGGCAGGTAGCCTCACCACACTGAGTATCAACCTTAATATTCAGTCCAGATGATTACCGTAGGGAATAAAATAGATAGTGATGATCCCAGAGCCTGGCCCCCAGTCGGCTCTCAAAAAATGTTCATTCTCACCATCCCTTCTTCCCCCTGGGCAAGTGTAGGGTGGGGAGACTTGAGAAAAAAACCAAGTCTGGCTTCCAAGTTGTCTGCCTCTTTCCCTTGATACCCTCTCCCTGGGTCTTCTCACACTTTCTCCCTCGTCTTCCCCCAATTCTTACCTACCACACTCTCAGAACTTGATAGCCTAAGCTCTTTCTCCATGAGCCTTGAGCTGCTGATATAAAGTTCAGTGTGTTACCTCCACCTGTGGCATCCACATGGTAACAGAAAATTCAGCTTTAAGCCAAAGGTATGAAGTTCTAACTGTGGAATTATAGCCAAAGGGGAGAGACTTTTACCCAGGGGGCTGGAGTCAAGGTGGTAACTGCCCCCACCCCTGGGACTTTCTCAGAGCCACCCTTCAGCTTACCTAGGCTCCCCCCAGCCCAGGCCAATGTTTTAGTCTTTGTGAGGTCACCATGACTCAGGAGTTCCCAGCCAATGAGGCCCCTGCTTGTCCCACACAGTAGGAAGAAGCACTTTAACTGTTTGTCTCAGGATGACAGCCTGGTTCTGAGGGGCATCGCAATTTAAGATGCAGCTGACCTGAAATAGAGTCTTGTGTGTAATGATGTATGTGCAAAGAGCTTTGCAATCAGATGAGGTAACTGAGACTCAGAAAGAGAGAAAAACTGGCCCAAGGTCACGAGCTAGGATCCTGCCTAAGTGCCTTATCTCTTCCTTACTCTACCCTGCCTCCCTGCACCAAGCAGGGATAACAGTGTGGATGGAGCAGGATGGGAATGAGGGAGAGCCAGGAGACCCAGAAGTGAAACCTAGATTCTATGATAAGAAAATGAAGACACCACCACCTTTCTAAAGAAAGACTTTTTAAGGATTAACAATGACTAAACTAATTAACATTACAAGTGACTAGACAGAAAACATCATTGAGCACCACCTCCAAAACAACAAAGAAACTGTGCACTAAACTGTAATCCTGTTTACCCAGGTCAGGAAATCTCAGAATGGTCTGTGTCCATCATGTAATATTCTAAACTATGGGGCCCAGAAATCCGCTTCATCACACGCAGTTCCTACCACTGGGCATCTTAGCACTTGACAGTGTTGACATCCAAAACATCCAAACCTGCAGAGAATTTTTATAAGAGTTTATTTGAGCCAAAACTGATGACAGACACCAGGGAACTAGATTTCAAATGCTCCAGAGAATATCAATTTTGCAGTTTCTTTCATACATTTGAAATTAAGGAGGGGATGTAAGGAAGATTAGAGAAAGCAAGGTAGGGATGGATTCTAGAATAGTTAAGATTATTTGCTCTCCAGGGTGGTTACGTCTTAGAAGGAGGGGTCTGAGAGGGTGGTTCAAAAATTAGAAGGAGGGGTCTAAGAAGAGGCATTTTAAAGGTGTGTTAACCTAGATGCACTGAAACAGGGTTCCTTTAAGGCAAAGATAAAACTTTTACTCAAGTTATATGCTTGGGGCAGTACTACCCACCATGACCTGCCCAGTTAGGAATTTACAGGATCAGATCGCCCTGTGAGGTTACTTCTCATAGAGCCCATTTTTTCATCCACAGCAGCGAATTTCCTCCTGTCCACCTCAGATATGCCTTGCCCGCTCATGGCCCTTCACCCCTGCTCCCTCCTACTGCTTCAGGGGCCTGTAGCATCCAGGTTCTTCCTCTACTTGTTTCTTCCCCAGGGCCTACAAAGATAGCTGTTTTCTCTCTCTAAGCAAAAATTCTCCCCTTAAATTCACTTCTTCTCCCAGCAGCCCTTCACTCACTCTTTAGAAGCCATGACAAGCCTCTCCCCAAACCCTTTTAAACTCTTCCCTCTCCTCGCTTGGCCTCATGTGTCTGATTAACCACCGAGTCCTTCCAGTTTTACCTCCAAGCCTCTTCTTCTGTCTCCCCAGCCCCACACCTCTCCTGACTCGAGTCCTTGTCATTGGACGGCCGGGCTCTGGCCACTCTTCTCAGAAATGCCCCACAAGGCAGGCTCTCCTCCCTGCTAGCCGCCTCCATCCTGCAGCAAGGGAGCATCCCTGACAGCTCGCTTCCCCCATAACACCTTCAGTGTCTCCACTGCCTGCAGGGTCATGTCCAAGTTCATTAGTCTGGCATTGAGGCCCCTTCACAGTCTTCCCCTACCTGCTTGTCCACCTTGTTTCTGCTCCCTTTTCGATTTTTAAAATGTATACTGAAGCATGATATACATACAGAAATTTGCATATATCATGTCAATTTTGATGAGTTTTCACCAAGCTAGCATTCCCATGTAACTGGCTCTCAGACCTAGAAAATAGAACATTGCCAGGACCCCATCTCCCCACAGAGGGTAACCGTGGTACGGACTTCAAACATCACCCCTTAGGTTTGCCTGCTTTTGACTTAATATACGCAGAATTATACAGCAATACTCCTTTGTTTTTGGCTTTTAGGTTTAATGTTATGTCTGAGATTTTACATATTTTTGCATGTGGTAGCTGTTCCTTCTTAAATGTCTGCTCCCCTCTCGTTTTTGATATCTTTCCAGAAACTTCAGGTAGTTGTTTTATATATTTTGCTCAGAATTCATAATATCTCTAGGAGGATTGCTCTGATAGGAGCTACTTTGCTATTACCAGAAGTAGTCTCTCTCCTTTTTAATTTTTATCCTATTTTTCTCCTTTCTTACTTTCTTTAGGATTATTGAGTTTGCCTTCCTTCTCTCACTTTTTGTTTCCTTCTCTCACTTTTTGTTTCCTTTTCTATTTGATATAAAGTTACATATTCTATGTAACTCTAGCCATTTTAACATGCATATCTTATATAGCAAAGTCTAAAGTAATATTGTTATCCTCCTTCAGAAAAATCAAAAAGTAAAAAAACACAAAGAGAGTAGAAGAGTCTAACTCCAATCAGCCACCTCCCATCTTATTCATTACTATTATTCTTTATTTTATTCTTGTTCTGTTTTTTAAACCCTTTCGATTAGACATTATTGTTTTATGTAATCAATATTTATTTAGATTTAATCAATATCTTATCAGTATATTGGCTGACCATTTTTTAAATTAAACGTCAGACTTTCCACCCGTGATCCATTTCCTTGTGCCTGAAGAATAGCTTTTATATATTCCTTAATAAGAGCTTGTTAGTAGTAAGCTCTTTTAGTTTTTATTTGAAAAAAAAAAAATCTTTATTTCATCCTCATGCTTGAAAATATTTTCACTGCCTGTAGGATGGTAGGGTGTCTGTTATTTTATTTTAGCACATTAAAGTTAATGTTCCATTTCCTCTAGCTCCCATTGAAGCTGTTGCCAGCTTTTTGGTGATCAATCTATTTTTTCTGGCTGCTTCTAATATCTTGTACTTTGGTGTTCTGAAATTTTATTATGACGTATGTAGTTATGGATTTCTTTCTTTTCTTTCTTTCTTTTTTTTTTTTTTTTGGTACTTGAGAGTCATTTTGATTCTTAAATCTGGGTAATGGTGTTCATCAATAATTTTGAAAATTTTCCAAAATTACTGCCTTTTTCTCATTCTTTCTTTGCTTTTCTCCTGCAGCTCTGATTAGATGCAGGTTACTCTTCTCTCTGTCTTAATTTCTTTCATATTTCTATCTCTTTTTTGTTTTTGTTTCTCTATGCAAATTTCTGGAGAACATTATTAGATCTCATCTAATTCTCTAATCGGCTGTGTCTAATGTTAAATCCTCCCATTGAGTTTTAAATTTTAATTCCATTTTTCATTTCTCGAAGTTCTTTTTGGCTCTTGAAATCTGCTTGGTCATTCCGTATAGTCTACTATTGTTTGTTCATATTTTCAAGCTACTTTTTTATTTTTTGAAACATATTAAACATATGAGTCTATGTCTGATAATTTTGAATTCTAAAGACTTTGTGGGTCTAAGTCTACTGTTTACTCTTTCTGTCAGTTTTCACTCATGGTGCCTTGTTTTCCTATGAGTTTTGGGACTGTTGATGATGAGCTATTCATTTTCCTTGAAACTTTGCCTGGGAATTCTTTAAGGTCCATATGAGGCTATGTTCCCCTTGAGAAGACTTATTTTTGCTTCCACTCATCACCTTAGGACGCCACCTACAGGAGACTACTTTAAACTAAATTCCACCATTTAGAGTTTGGGGACGGTCCAGACCATATGAATTTGGACCGAATACCTATATGAGGAACAGTCTGTGGTTATTCATTTTCAGAGGAATGTTTTTCTCCCACCAAGTGCTAATATCAAAACAGGCAAGTGTGTTTATTTCTTTTTAACCCTTCCTGAGAGTGTAGCCTTTGTAGTACCACTTTATGAAGGTGTTTCTTCCTAGAATCCCCACTTTGGAGGGAGTCCTAGGCTTTATCTCTTGTCACCATAACCTGTACAGCCATCAGAGTGGAAGCTCCGTGTCTCCAGGGTTTGGTAAAATTCCCCCAGGCAAAAGTCAGCCTTGACAATTACTTCCCTCACAGGGCTCCTGCTTTCATGTCATTTTTCGGTCTTGTGGATTCTTTACTGTTATATTAGCTTTGAGATACACTTTAGGAGATTATTTTTATTTTATCCAGCACTAATGTTGTTTTCATTGAGAGGTTTGTTCAGTGTTTCTAGTTCATTATGTGGCTGCGATTATTTCCCAGTCTCATCTCCTACCATCTCCTCCTACACAATTTCTGCTTTAGCAGTGCAGTGGTTTCCCCAGACACACAGTGATGTTTCTTGCCTCTGTGCTTTTCTCATGAGGTTCCCTCCATCCAGAATGCTCTTTTCCTCCCGTTTCTCTCCACTTCACCTGTTTAACTCCTACTCATCTCTCACAACCCAATGGTATCTTCTCCGGGAAGTCCTCCATGATACTTCTCCCCACTGCTGGGTTAGGACTTTCTCCTCTGCTCTTAGGTCAGAACACTTACTACAGTGTGCTTTAAGTTTCTGGTTACTTGCTTATTTCCCTCATTAGACTGAAAATGTTTTAAGGACAGTAATGATGCTTTCTTCATCCTTACATGCCTGGTACCCGAGGCCTAGCCCATACCATTACCCAAGGTGTTCAACAAGTATTTGCTAAGGAAATAAGTCTTATTCTTGCCCCATCCTCCACCCCCCTCCCACACACACACACCCCCACAAACCTCACTCTCTGCCCTACACTTAATATGTCTCTGCAACCTCCCTCCATTGAGGCTCCGCCTCTAAGGACATCACTACCTAATTTCCCAGCCAAAAGGCTTGTCCTCCATCTTCATTCTTCTGCCTTCTCTGGAAGTGCACTGCTCCACTTAAGACTTTCTCCTTCCTTGGCTTCTGGAGCACTTTACTCTGCTGGTTTCCACCCTGGATTCTTTTTCTCCTCTGTCCTTTTTTGGCGTCCCCTTTCTCCACCACTTTCTACATCTACGTCTCCCAGCATTCTGACCTTCAATCTCCTCTCTCTTATTTGACACCTCTTCCATACCCCTTGCTTAATGCATCAATGCAGACGGCTTCTGGATTAGTCATTGTCCAACCAGGAAAGCAGGAGACAGTACTAAGTATTTAAAATGGAAGAAATTAATTCAGGGAATTGGTTACACATTGATAGAAGGGCAGGAGGCAGGTTTACCAGAGCCCAGGTTCCTGGGCAGGACCTGGAGCCATCGGGGAGACATAGCCATTGCTAAAGATGCTACCTGAGGCAGACAGAGAGATGATAAAATACTCTACCTCTCCCCTTCTCCCCTTCTCCCCTGCTCCATGTCCCCGCAGGTGCCTTCCATTGGCTAAAAGAAAGCAGTAACAAGGAAGACTAAGAAATGCAGCCTGCAAGGCTTAATTCGGTGCAGCGCAAGGGGAGAGCTGAGTGGATCTGTGGATACTGGACTAGAACTAACACGGCCCCACACCTATACTTCCAGTGCCAGGCTTATTCACAATCTATATATCATGCCACTTACAGGACACCTGCACCTGCCCTCAGGCCCCTCAAACTCAGTTATCTCAACTGAATCTCCTTCCCCAAAATCTTATTTTTTTTTCTCCCAACTTCTTTATTTCTGTCACTGGTTCTTGAATCTTGCCAATAACCAAGGTGAAAACTTCTAGCAAGGCCTCTTTGACTCTTACCTCCCTCACGTCCCACCTTTCTTTGCTGGAAATACCTGCTCTTGTCCTCTCCTCCCCGGACTCTACTCCTCCCTTCTTCCTGCCTTACCTAATTCAAGTCTCCTCCTCTCTTGCCTGGCTTCTAAAAAGAGCCTCTTCACTGGGCTCCCCACTTCCATTTAGCATTTCCCTGATTTATCCCATTTCAACAGATTCATCCTCCTGGAGCACAGACCTCAGTCAGCCATAAACTTGCTTAAAAATCTGCCAGTCACTGGTGAATCAAACATGACTCTTCAAAGTTTGGACCAGCCTCACTCTCCAGCCTAACTGCCCACCCTTTGCTCATCCACACTTCATGACCAATAAACAGACCTTCTACCCAGTCCCCCTAAGGTGCCCTGAGCTCTCTGAGCCTTTGGTCCTTTATCTAGAATGGCCCCCACCCAGGCCTGCCAGGGCAGCTCCACATTGATGCAAATCTTTTAAAATGAAATTTAGCAGAAGATTCCAAAAGCCTTCAAAATATATTTCTCCTTTGACCCTATGATTCTACTTCTGAGGTACATAACCAGGAACGTGGCAGATGTGTCCTGAAACATTTGCAAGATAGTAAAAGACTATAAATAATCCAGGTATACAACACAGTAGGCAATGGTTCAATAAAATATGGAAACATTCATTTAATGAGATTTTATGCATGCATTAAAAATGAAAATTGCAATCATATGGGAACATGATCATACTATATATGTGAAAAAAGGAGGAAACAAACTCATATATTTTTTTAAATTGTATATACATGTATAATCACAGCTGTGGGGGAAGAACAACTTCCTTCTCCCTTCAAGGTTCTTCTGGCTGGTCTAATAATTAAATAGATATGCGACATTAGCAACGGAAATAACCAAATTTAATACATACAAGGTATCCTGCATACCTGAGAGAGTCAGAGAGCCCACAAGCAGGAGAGATTCAGAGATAGGGGAACTGAGGTATAGAAGACGTCCTGAGCTAGGAACGAGGTATTGCACCTCGGGGGGCTTCAAAAGGTCATTGCAGGTAGATAAGAAGAGCAGATGTTTAGTAAATAAAAGTTTGCCTAGCCATATAGGTAGGTCAAAAAAAGATTATTGCCCTTAATCTCCTATTATAAGAAAGGCCCCTAATTCAAGTTCTTCTAAGTAGTCAAAGGGAAGGGCAGAAGCTTCTCTTGAACCTGAAGCTAAAATTGCCTTTAGCTCAAAATAATTCACATACCACTGAAGCACATATTGGGATATCTCATTTTGAACACCCATACAAGTCATCTTTATCAAGTACTTGGTCTGTACCAGATACTCTCCTGAATGGTTTACATAGATTAATTCATTTAACCTTCATAACAACCCTACAAGTTTATGGATGAGGAAACTGAGGCACAGAAAGGTGAAATTCCTGTCCTAGATCACACAGCTGGTGGGTATCCGGGCTGGAAAGGAGAATAAGGAGCCCGGGGCCTGTGCACTTAGATGTTGCCTCCCACACCCCAACCATTAAAAAGGGAAACAAAAGCCAATCCTTACCGTTGTGCTGGCTGGAAAATTACTATTTGGCTATTGCCCATGGGAACATAGGCTGTCACCCATAGGAACATAACATTCTAACACAAGCTTTCTGCTTCTGTACCCCCGCTTGCACACCTGACCTCTGGGTCGACAGGTGGTGAATAGAAGAAAAATAGTTCTTTGTGTTCAGACAGAATGAAGAATAGGATTTGGGGCTTAAAAACCCTGTACCTCTACATTTCGGGGCTGCTTAATTTGGGGTCTGCGTACCCCTGGCAGACCCAGCTGGCTGAATAAAGAGCGCGTTTTCTATAACTCACTGAGTTCTGGTGGTCCGTGTGTCTTTTGGGGGCTGGTGGCTACAACATTTGGAGGCTCCAGCGAGATCTCAGGGAGTGGCCCTGGGATCTAAGACCGGACCGGCCTCTGAAGCAGTTGCTGTCCCTGTTACGGACTCAAAGGGGTGGCCAACCTGAGACGTTCCAGGGCCCTTGAATGCTGTGACGGGTCAATACAATCGTCAAGGACGCAACCTTTAGGACACGCTCTTTGCTCCTGGTCCCGACGGGAATCTGGAATCTCCGAGGCCTTGGCATCTGGATAAAAGGTACCTTTCTCTTTCTGTTGACCGGTCATTGGGGGTCCGTGGAGAGACTGGATGCAGTCATATCTTCCGGACCATGGCCAGGCCGCGGGACGCCGCCTCCTGTGCCCTGTTGTCGGGTTCTGTTTATTGTCTCTGGTCTTATCTAGGTAGTAGGTGGCGGACCTCTCTGGGTCCACCTACACCCCAGTAATTGTTCTCGTCTGAGTGTCTGTTTTTTGTGTTTTGTGTTTTGTGCGCAAGCGATGGGGGGAAGCCTAAGTTCACAGAAGACACCCTTGGAGTGTCTCCTGCGACATTTCAAAGAAAGGTTTGTAGAGGGAGCTAACTATGGCATAAAGTTTTCTCTAGGCAGACTAAGAACATTGTGTAAAGTTCAGTGGCTGTCTTTTGATGTAAACTGGCCTCCTGAGGGTTCTTTTGACAGGGGTTTAATGAGAAATGTTTGAAAGATTGTCCAAACATTTGTCACAGGAGATCCAGGACATCCTGATCAGTTTCCCTACATTGATCAATAGTTAAACCTTGTTCAGAACCCCCCTCCTTGGCTCCATTGGTGTGCCCTTTCTCTGGAGGCACGAGTTTTAGTTGTGGGTACCCCAAAACATGCAGCAACTGAATCTCCACGACAGCCCAGTCCCTCAGTCCTCCAATCTCCGCCAGAGGACAGTGACCTTCCCCCACCCTATAATCCAGGACAACAGAGGCCAAATAGCACCGCCTCACCTCCTCGGACGCGGGCGGGTAACCCCTATGGGCCTCCTGCTCCTGCTCCGGGTGGGACACCAGCCAATACCACCACCCTGGCCAACCTCCCCTTGCGAGAAGCACCACCCCAGGGGCATCACACAGACAAGCCCTTTATGGTTTAGGTGCCTTTCTTGACTAGTAACCTGTACAACTGGAAGGCACAGAATCCGCCTTTCTCTGAGAAACCCCAGGCATTAATGGGACTCTGAAAAAGTGTCTTTCAGACTCACTGCCTCACCTGGGACGATTGCCAACAGCTTTTAATTATCCCCTTGACCTTAGAAGAGCGCAGACAGACGCATTCGGACTAAAACACAAAAGATAGCTGCGGGAGGGAGGGAAGTTGAGGAAGCAGGGGAACAGATTGAGGAGGAATTTCCCTCCACCCGCCCAGACTGGAGACACAATTCTCAGGCAGGGAGAACAGCATTAGATCGGTACCACCAGATTCTAATTGGGGGAATTAGGATGGCTGCTCGTCAGCCAACTAATCTTTCTAAGGTAACTGAAGTTATACAGGGAAGGACCTCAGGAATCCCCTGGAGCGTTTCTTGAACAAGGCATACCGGGTATACACCCCCATTGATCCTGAGGCCCCTGAAAACCAGCAAGCAATTAATATAGCCTTTGCTACTCAGATAGCCCCTGATATCCGGTGTAAATTACGAAAATTAGAAGGTTTTGCAGGGATGAACCTGTCCCAACTTGTTGAGATAGCCCAGAAGGTGTTCAACAACAGGGAGGGACCGGATAACCCCAAACATACGGCTAAAATCCAAAGCTACTGTCATCAACCTAGCCAATCTGTTGCCAGACCCAGACCCGAGATCCCCGTTCATAACTGCACAGATTTCACTGACACTGTGTGTTCCTCGGGGCCAGACCTCAAAGACTCCCCTCTGCCTGAGGCCGATGAAGTTCTGTTCACGGACGGGAGCAGCTTCACGCAGGAAGGAAGGAGGTATGCTGGGGCAGCAGTCGTAACTCTAACTGGCACCATCTGGTCACAAGCTTTTCCCCATAGGACTTCTGCTCAAAAAGCAGAACTCGTCGCCCTCACTGAGGCACTAAGATGGGGAAAGGATAAGGCAGTCACAATATACACTGACAGCCCATACGCCTTTGCCACTGCGCATGTACACGGAGCCATCGACAAGGAAAGAGGGCTTCTGACTTCAGCTGGGAAGGACATTAAGAACAAGGAGGAGATCTTAGCCTTACTTGAAGCCATATAGATGCCTAAGGCTCTTGCTATTGTTCTTTGTAAAGGGCATCAAAAAGGGAATAGTCCTGAGGCTGAGGAAAACCAACGAGCCAATGCAGAGACAAGAACAGCGGCCACAAGGCCAGTGGGGCCCCCACCACATCTACTGACTGTTGTCCCTTACCCAGAACTGCCTCTGTCTCCAACCTATACGGCGGAAGAGAACATCTATTTTCAAGACAAGGGAGCCACTAGGAACCAACAGGGGTGGTGGACAACCCCAGATGGAAAAATCAGGCTCTCACAGGCCCTTGGAAGGACTCTCCTCCACCAACTATACCAGATCACACACGTAGGGCGAACTAAGATGCTCCAGAAGGAAGAAAAACTGCAGAGGAGACTGCCTCACGATGCCCGGCTTGTGCCCAAGTTAATCCAAAGAAGGGGAAGATAGAAGAACCTAGGTATAGGGAAAGAGGAACTTATCCGGGGGACCACTGGGAAGTCAATTTCACTGAGGTAACCCCGACTGTGGGGGGCTACAAATATTTACTTGTTTTTATAGACAGCTTTTCAGGATGGGGAGAGGCCTTCCCTACCAGGAAAGAAACTGCCTTAGTAGTTACTAAGAAACTACGACAAGAAATTCTCCCTCGATTTGGTCTCCCCGGAACTTTAGAGTTGGATGACGAGCCAGCCTTTGTAGCAAAGGTATCACAGCAATTAGCTTGCTATCTAAATTTGCGATGGAAACTCCACTGTGCCTACCGGCCCCAAAGTTCAGGCCAAGTAGAGCGAATGAATCAGACCCTAAAAGAGACATTAGTCAAGTTAGGATTAGAAACTGGTGGGACCTGGGTAGAACTTCTCCGAGCCAGGTGTACTCCATATATTAATGGATTCACCCCATTTGAAATTTTCTTTGGAAAACCCCCACCTTTAGTACCTAAAATAGAAGATGAGAAAAAGGCAAAACTGCGTAACCTTGTCTTACTTAAGTCTTTACAGGCCCTTCAAAGTATACAGAAGGAGATTTGGTCCCGGGTTCGTGCTGCCCACTCAGCTCCAGAGGACGGACTTCTCCACCAGTTTCAGCCTGGGGACTCTGTGTGGATCCGGAAGTTCACTTCCAAAGGACTAGAACCCAAATAGAAAGGACCTTTCACTGTCTACCTGACGACGCCCACTGCAGTTAAAGTAGACGGCATCCCATCATGGATTCATCACTCCCACGTGAAGCCAGCACGAGAGTAGATAGCTCAGGAAGACGGGCCCTTAAGACTAAGACTCAAGCATACATAAGTCTAACCCTCTGTTTCTTCCTTTCTTCCTCTTTAGTCCAGGCATTCGACCAGCCACAACCAAAACCAGAAGGAGCATTAATAACTTTGCTAACGACAATACACAAGGTCTTAAATAAGACCACCCCAGACATGGGACAAGATTGCTGGTTGTGCCTAAACCCAAAACCCCCTTACTATGTCAGGGTAGGAAGTCCCTTAAACTTAACTGAGCTCAGCAGGCTAGAACTTCAAGTCGATTCACTAGCAGAAGTAGTCCTTCAGAATAGAAGAGGTTTAGATTTATAATTCTTAGAACAAGACGGATTATGTATGGCTCTAGGCGAAACCTGTTGCTTCTATGCCAATAACTCTGGAATAATTAGAAAAAGGTTACGACTAGTATAGAGAAATTTAGATGCCAGGGAAAAACAGAGACTGAAATCAAATAACTGGTTTCATAGGATGTTCAATTGGTCACCACGGCTAACAACCCTTCTATCTGCTGTAGCTGGACCTTTAATCTTCCTCCTCCTCTTGTTAACTTTTAGCCCATGTTTCCTCAATTTCTTATTTACATATATAAGGAAGAAAATTAATTCTATTAGACTTTTAGTATTACAAAATAGAAGCTATGAGCAAATTCCGCATGAAGAATCAAGGATTTGATTTTCCGCTAAGGCCAGTGGGAAATGTGCTGGCTGGAAAATTACTGTTTGGCTATCACCCATGGGAACATAGGCTGTCATCCATAGGAACATAACATTCTAACAAGAAGCTTTCTGCTTCTGTACCCCTGCTTGCACATCCGACCTGTGGGTCGACAGGTAGTGAATAGAAGAAAAATAGACCTTTGTGTTCAGACAGAATGAAGAATGGGATTTGGGGCTTAAAAACCCTGTACCTCTACATTTTGGGGCTGCTTAATTTGGGGTCTGCGTACTCCTGGCAGACCCAGCTGGCTGAATAAAGAGGGTGTTTCCTATAACTCACTGAGTTCTGGTGGTCCGTGTGTCTTTCGGAGGCTGGTGGCTACAACACCGTGGTAGGCAGAATAATGCCCCCCCACCCCAAGATGTCCACGTTCTAACTCTTGGAACCTGTGAATGTTATTTTTTATACAGAGGTGATGCAGGATGGGGCAGGCAATTTCTTTTTTTTTTTTTTTTTTTTTTATGGCTGAACAACCCTTGGTTAACCTCACAGATTGCAAGGAACTTGTCAGTTTACAATCCCTTATTTTTTATTTTTTACACCTACAGCACCTGGTCTTCCTGGGGTGAGGGGGACGAATCTTCTTGAGTGGGGACTCAAGCCCTGCGCTCACCAAGAGAGAGCCCTTGACTCCATGCAGGAAAGAATTCAAGCACATGTCAGAATTAGAGACAAAAAGAAAGTTTATTAGGAAAGGAATAATGCTTCACAGACAGAGACATGGTTTCCTCTCAAAGTCAGAGAACAATACTGAGGAATTGGGTTTATATCTTTTCCCTTCGTGGTATAGGTTTGCAGCGTTAAAGGCACAGAGAAGTAGTTAGTTATCTCAGCAGGAATCTTCCTCAGGTTCCCCGTGGCCCGTCCCTGTGCAGATCAGCCAGGTTCCCGTGTCTCCAGCACGCAGCCGACTCTGAATACAACCTGGTTTAATATTTAGTCAGATTGTGTAGTTCTCAGGTCTTGTTCCTACATTAAAGGGAATTAAGATTGCAGATGGAATTAATTTGCTAATTAATTGACCTCAAAATTGGTAGAAAAGAGAGGGCCAAAGAGATGACACTGTGAAAAGGACTTGGCCCAACCTTGCTGGCTTTGAAGCTATAGCAATGAGACCATGTGCCAAGCCATGCAGACAGGCTCTAGAAGCTGGAACAGTGCATTTTCCCCTAGAGCTTCCGGAAAGGACTCAGCCTTACCCATATCTTGATTTTAGCCCAGTGAAACCTATTTCAGACTTCTGACCTCCAGAAGGAGATAATATATTCTTTAAACCAATAAGTTTGTGGTATTTTGTTACAGCAGCAGTAGAAAACAAATACACCCACCAGGAAAGCAAAAATATCAATAATTGTGCATTGAAAAAGAATGGAAAGATCTTCAATAAAATGAAAAGAAGTTATAACTTGTTGGTAGATCTTCGTTTATTTTAAAATCATGATACTTTACTTTTTCCATATTTCTGAATTTCCTAGTATCTTTTTGTACCACTTTTATAAAGGGAAAAAAATAAGCTTTTGTTTTCTCCCTGAGAGATCCTACTCAATCTTCAAGGAGAAGGTCAAATGCTGTTCCCACTCCCACCCCAAGAAGCCTCTCAGACACCTTTTCCTTGGCCAGGGGCAGACTTTCTGCTCCCATGGCCTTAACACTGCAACTGGATTCTAAATGCCTTAGGAGTAGGGTCTAGGTTGGATTCTCCTGGGGCTCAGCAGACCCTAGCTAGTGGATGTTGAATGTTCATGGGATGGATTCAGGAACGATAGTTTTTCCTGAGATAATTCAAGGCCGCTTTGCCTTACACTCCCAAGGATTTCCCTGCAGGGGAGAGGGGGATACCGCCTCAGGGAAGCTGGTGCAGACCTCTCAGGGCTCAGTGGGCAGAACCTTCTGCGGCACCAGTACTGAAGATGGCTGCTTCAGATCCGAAATGTTCGTGCCTCCTAACAACCTCCCTTTAGTCTATCTGTTGGGCAATGAGGGGATCCAAGTAACCCAGGTAACAGAGCCTGGGGTTCAGACCTCGGCACTTGGTTGTTCTGAGCAGAATGTTGTGGGAAGTCTTGTGACTCTGTCAGGAGCCAGGGTTGGGGGCAGTGGTAAAACCGGATGGCCAGGGTGCTGGAAACAGGCGGGCCTTCTCAAGACACTTCTCAATACCAGCTTCCAGAATCAGCCTCCAAAATGCAAAGCTGAGCATGTTTCCTGTGTTAAAATTTCAACCAAGTAAATTTGAAAACCTAATTGGCTTTATTAAGGGATTCATGATTCAGGCAACATCCCATCTAGCAACTAGATGGGCCCTCCAAGGAGTTGTACAAAACAGAAGGGGTTTATAGAAAGAAAAAGGGTGGGACTAAGAAGTTAAAAGAATGGATTATTTCAGGCAAAGTCCTCTTCCCTTAGTGGAAGGCAAGAGGTCTTATAAGGAAGGTTTTATGGGGAGCAGGGTGGGGCAAGGGAACTATTTAAAAAAAAAAGTACTCTTTTTAGACCACGACATTTTTAATTTGGGGGAAAAAATGGGAAGGAATTTTATTGTGTAGATTGCCTCCTCTTTCTATGGTGGATGAAGAGAGCCCATTCCTACTGGTGGTTGGTCAGAAAATTCAACCAGTTGATTATGTTTCTGGGAGAGGTTAAAACTAAAATTAGGTCAGGTATTAAATCTAGGTTTGGTACCATGGGCTTTCAGCGCAAATGATGCCATTTGGGGCCTGTAGTTTTCTATTTAATACCTGTTTATCCCATAGGTGAAGGTTCCCCATCGCCCCCAAGATCTTTATCGGGGTGACTCAGGCCTGCTCACCTCCCCAGTCTCATCTCCCGAGTACCCCCTTTTCCCACCCAGCAATTAGTCACATTGAACTGCTCCCACACACACTACTCTCTTGTCTGGACCTTCCTTCCCTAGCCTCCAACTCTTACGATTCTCCAGGGTCTCCATGCTTCTCCTGAAAGCCACCTGGCCCAACTTTGAGGTTGGGGCTCCTCTTCTGCACTCCTAAGGCCCTATGTCTCCTCAATACATCATGCCCCTCATTGGAGACCCTGCCATTAGCCCATCCTTACAGGCTGTGAACCCCCTCCTGTAGCAACAACTCTAGAATAGCTGCTCCACATCTAAGATGCTGGAGCCTCAACACCTTGTTTCTTCTGGGGGATGGGGCAGGTAGGTCCCCGGAGCCTAGCATAGTGCTGGACACAAAGTGGGCCTCAGTATCTTAGTCTCACCAGGAGTGTCACAGGCAGTAGAGTCATTTACAGCCTGGAGTCTGCCCCAGAGCTATTTCTCCTGCCCAAAGCCAGAGCTGGATAAATTCCCACTTTCCCCAAGATGCAGCCTGCAGGGCCTTCAGAAACAAGAGAGCATCTCTCCACATCCTTGGGTGGGAGTGGGAGGGAACGGGCAACACACAGCCTGCTAGGTGGAAAGACCAGATTTTATGTCCCCAGCTCTGCTTCTGACCAACTCCCATTGCCTTATCTGAAAAGGGGGGTGATGCTGCCTCCTCCATAAAAGTGTCACAAAGTCTAAACAATTCTAAAACAACTACTTGTACATGGAGAACCCTCGTCAACTGTGAGATCTAAGTTCTGGATTTTTCTTTCAAGAAGATGTTTGTCCAGCATTGGTGTTAAATATTGTAACCCTTCAAAAAGTGACCATCTCATTGAAAATGGAGTCCATGGACAGTGTCCTCACCAGTATCACAGTTATTGACAGATTTGGTGGTACCTTGCTATCCTTATGGGATTCCATCTCCAGGTGTAGCTGACCACCCTTCTTCTCGAAGTGACCCATCCATTCACTCCTAGGACCCCTCCCCCACCCATCCCCATTCTGTCTCACTCTTCTTGACTGATTTCTCTTCTTCCACCAGCCCTAATTCCCCAAAGGTCTGCATTCACTCTTTTCCATGCCTTGGACAGAAAATGATACTCACAGCCTTGCCTTTGGTCCCAAGCCCCAGACCTTTATATCCAGTGTCCTCTTGGGCACCTCCTCAGAAATGGCCCATAGCCCTATGAACCCATGAGGCCTAAACCAAACTTCCTCCTAACTTGTTCCCCACCCACCAGGCTCCCTTAATCTGCCCACATGGGCATCATTCATTCTTCTAGACACTCTTGTCAACGTAAGGAACGTCCAAACTTGTAGAGAATTTTTATGAGTTTATTTGAGCCAAATTGACAATATATACTGGGGAGCAAGATCTCAAATGCCCCGGAGAATAACAGGCTTGCAGCTTCTTTTATGTATTTGAATTTAAGGAGAAAACATAAGGAAGATTACTTGGAGGTAGGAACAAAAGCAGGTGGAGATTGGATTATAGGATAATTAACAAGTTTATGTGCTCTCTTGAGGCTTAACGCCTCCTTTGAGGGGTATTACTTCTGGTATTTTAAAAGGTGTATTAACCTAAATGCCTAAGAACAATGGACAGGGCTTCCTTAAAACTTTTTACTAAAGAAGTTATAGTCCTGGGCTATGACTACCCACCACGACCTGCCCAGTTAGGAATTTATGATCAGACCACCCCGTGAAGTTATTTTCCATAGAACTCTTTTTTTTTTCATTTACAACTCTGACACACATACACACACACTCAAGTCAGTCACCAGGGGCCCTGATGGATTTGTCTGCGAACAGAGGTCCTTGTGTACAGTAGATGATTCTTGAGCTCATTTAAACTCCAGGGTTACCAATGCAGGGACAGTCTTGAACTTCATTCGCACACCAGGGCCTTCAGGACACTCTCTGTGTGAGATGGTGACTCAACCACTCCCCATGGACTTACTGCCCCAGGAGTGATCTTGATAACCCAGGCCAGCATTCTAGGCCTATCCGTTTCAATCTCAGGTAGATAATCTATCAGCCACAATCTGGGATGGAAGGAAAAGTCAGTTCCTCAGGCAGATCTAATCTGTTCTCATTATCAACACTTGCCTGACCTTCCTGACTCCCGGGGGCAGGGCAGAAAGAGGGAAGGACAGTCCAGTTGCCTCCTTTTACAAATGGGGATACCAGGACCATAAAGGGGAAGACATTTGTTGCAGATCTCCTGAAAAGTAAGGTCTAGATCCCTGGTCTCTCATCTCCCAGGCAGTGGGAGACAGGCAGGGAGTGGGGATTCCGGCCAACTTCTTCTGCTGCCTCTTAATGTGCTCAAAGGTCATACTGGGGGTGGCAGGATTTTCTGCCTGACCCATTAAGATCCTGGGAGGGTGAGGGAAGAGGAGGAGGGCGGGGAGTGGGGAGGGGCATCACTCTGGGACATTCCACCCCTGCGGGAGCTGCCCTGCCTGGAGGAGAACTGGGTGCTCTCAGGAGCTCCCGCCTCCCACCTTATCCAAGCTGCAGAGCATTTAAGGACTCCGGGCTCACGGCATTCTCCAGAAAGGGTCGTCATGGCGTTCAGGGAGTGCTCCAAAAATTGGAAAAAATGGGCTATTGCCGGTGTTACCAGTGCGCTTCTGATGTCTGCCATCGGATTCATCCTGCTCTTCACGCTGTGGAAGGTCACCCAGCCAGGTAGGGGCCTCCCCACTATGCCATCGGGTTGGCTTTTCCCACCACTCCTTGTCCCCACCAAGGCTCTATCCCCATGGACAGCACTGATGGCTTCCTCTCTCATCTCATATCCCCACCAAGGCTCACCCCCATCCACACCTCCATTCGCCTCTTCCATTACCAACCCCTCTAAGATTTCTCCCCAGCAGAAAGTCCCATTTAGCCCTCTTTCCTTTTCTTCTCCAGGCTTCCAGTGTCTGAAGACCACACCAAACCTTGGTCTTCAGCCCAGACCTCCCTCCTGTGCCCCCAGACAGACATTTCTTCTAGGAGGTTACATGGGCATCTCAAACAGCAGGCTGAGCCAAACTCAACCTCTCCCCCCAATACCTGCTCATCCTTGTTCCTCTCCATTCACACAGAAATCTGGGAGCAGCCTCCATTTGTCTTTCTGCCTCAGGCCTGTCTCCTCAGGCTCTGTACCTTGAGGCTTCTGCCTTCTGTCCTCTACCTTCCATCTGCTGCTGCCCTGCCTTCTCGGCCTTCTGGACTCCTGAACCCCTGCTGTGGCCTTTCTCTTTCCACTAAGTCTATCTGCCACCAGTGAGATCTTTCTAAACACTGAACTGACTTGCTGCCCTCAGCACATGCCTAACTCCTTTGCTGGTGTTCAAGGCCATTTACAACCTGATCACAGCCCTCTTTCCAATCTTGCCCTGTTCTATTTCCCTACATTACATCTGTACCAAGCCAACGGCCATTCCTTTAGGCAACCACACTCTTTCTAGAGCCAAGCCTTTGCTTATAAGGTCTTTCGTAATAACCTATCCCCCTTTTCTGTCAAATTTACACCCATCTTTCAAGGCCAACTTAAATATTCCCTTCTCTCTAAAGTTGAGTGCCCCAGGCTGATTTGGAGCCTCCTTGTGCCCAGGAGCCCACATATTTCCCTCTCTTGCAGTACTGACTCTGGGGTCCCACTGCCTCTGCTAGAGGGCACGCTGGACACACCCTAGGAGCCCAGAGAGGGAGAGTGAATGAATGGACGGGAGTCTTAGGCTGGGATGAGAACTGATGCTAACCCCACTCCCTTGGCCTTCCTTCTAGGCTGCAAGCAAGATGCAGTTTGCCGCCCAGATGCAGACATGCTGGATTACTTGCTGAGCCTGGGCCAGATCAACCAACGGGATGGCCTGCTGGTCACCTGGTACCATGCTGCCAACAGCCAAAAGGAGATGAATGCTGCCCTGAATAGTAAGTTTAGCTGTGAGGACTGGGACAGGCCCAGGAAGGAGTGGAGGCAATGGAAGGAGAACAGAAGTGAGGATAAGACGACACTACCTGTAAAGTAGCACTGTGATGGGTATCCACATGTTCTTGTCACACTCCACACTGAGTCGGGGCTCAGAGAACTTAGATGACTATCTCTGGCTGTGCAGCTGATAAGCTCTGAGCCTAGGACTTGAACCAGGTATCTAATTCCAAAGTTATCATGTCCTGCCCTTCCTCCCAGCTACCTCTCCCATGACCTACCAGGTGACAATGGTCCCTGATAAGGAGCCCTTTGTCCTTAAAGCCTAAGGAAGCCAGAAAATGTGAGTTTGAGGCCCAGCGCTACCAAACACGATCTGTAAAAACCTAGCAAATTGTGTAACTCCTCTCTGAGTCTCCAATTCGAATTATGACAACCAGTCAGCGATTGCTCAATATAGAGACATGCGCACGTTCTACATGGATTTTCCTGGGTCTGAGAGCAAACAGCTTCGTGGGCATCATGTGACAGAAATAAAGAGGGAGCTCAGAAAAGCTGGGTGACTGAAAGTGGCTAAGCCAACATAGGAACCCCAAAGTCTGGACCACTCAATGCATTATGACTGACCCAGTCCAACAGGAAAGACAGCCTCTTCTTCAGAACTGGTAAGCAGCTCATTAGAGACTGTTCATGAACATGCTAGTAAACTCTAAAGCAGTAACTAGCCAAATGAAGGGCCTACTAGTCCTCAAAATTTTTTTGCTTCAGAAGACAGATTGCTGGTCCCTCCCCGCAGAGTTTCTGATTCATTGGTTCTGGGGTGGGGCCTAAGAATTTGCATTTCTGGTAAGTTCCCAGGTAATGCCGATGCTGCCGGTCCCAGAACTACACGTTCAGAACCACTGCTTAACCAAAATCCCTCAATTTCAGATGAGGAAACGGGTCCAGAGTAGGAAAGGGTCCTGTCCAAGGTCACACAATAGGTCTGAAGCAGGGCAAGGCCTAGGCACTAGGCTTCTTTCTGGCTCTTTTTCCTACAGGGTCGCCACACCAGAGGGCCAGAGAGTAAGTGCCTGGGAAAGGTTTGCCGAATGAATGGTTAGGGAGGACTTCTCAGAGAAGGCAGGCTTGGTGGTCAATAGAGGAGAGGCCACCACAGACTGAGCAGGAAATCTCTGGTTGGGAGGATAATGACCAGAACTTAGTGATGAGGAAGACAGAGACCCCTCCCTCTGTTGGAACCAGGCCAGCAAGGGAGGATCCGCCACCTCCAGGCTCATTCCATGTCAATCCTGAGGCAGCAGACAGATCCAGGCAGCAACAATAGTGTGGAATTGTGGAGAGGCACCCTTAGCATAGCTGCAGGGGTCCAGAGAGGACCCCAGTCCTGATTTTCTTCCTGACAGTCTTGCCAGGTCACCTGGGTAGGCCCCTGCGAAGAAGGTGGTACCACAGGGGTGGGGATCCTGATAGGAGCCAGTGGTAGGGTTAAACTGGTGAAGTCACCTTGAATGTGACTGGACATCCATGTAGAGAGGAGGGGCCAGAGCAAAGTCCTGGGAGGCAGACAGAACTAGGTTCGGTCTGCCCGAGGTCACACAGCTTTGCAAGTGTTAATATGAAACTGGAAGCTAGCAGAATGGGTTCAGGCTCTGCACACTGAACCACAATGCTCTCCTGCCTGGATGGGATGTGTAGAGCTCCTGGTGTTGGGTGGCGGAGCACAGAGTGGAGGCAGTAGCTTCCCGTCTGTCCCCTCTGGAGAGCAGCACTCCTTTCCTGACTGCACCCCCTGAGGACCAAAGCTCCTGCTGTGGCTGCAGGAAACTGATCTTTCCCTCACGTCCTGTCCTTCTTACCCCACCCAAGCAAGTTGGGTTCCCAGATTCAGCATCTGGAAGGCAAGTAACAGCTCTTAATGACAAGGGAGAAAATTTTTTTCAGGAAGAAGCTAGACCCAGGTAGCAACTGCAAGGAGGCGGTTTAGGTCCAGAATGCATTCTCTATCTGTCTTTAGTCCAATTTGCTATGCATTTGCTGGGCCTCTGTTCTGGGCCAATCTCAAGGAGAAGGTTTAGAAGTAACAGATGACCCTGTCTTTAAGGGCCTCCTGGTGTCTCCAGGGCAGAAGCTAGTACAAATCAAGGAGGCAGTTGCATCGGATTATTCCAGGAATCAGACCTGGGTCCAGTCCTACTCCCTCCCAATTACCCCTACCTCCCCCAGACTAACTAGTCCCCATTAGGTGGGAAGGAGACCCCTTAGCATCCCTTTTCTTGAGTTATACTGTATCTGCCCAGCTGCCGCCTGTGGTCTGGCTTCTCTGGGCCTCACAGGAGGCCAAACTCTTTGGACCCCACTCTGCATTCCCAGGTAACCAAAAGTTAAGATAAGAAAGGACTTTGTATTCAAGCCATACAAATAAAGACTACCCTTATAAAGACCTTCGAGGTTTACAACGTGCTTTTATGTGCTGTGTTTTTATGTCCACATCCTGTGTTCGTGGCCTGGGGAGGCTCGTCCCCATTGTGCCAATGAGGAAACCGGCGAGACTCAAGCACTGGGCAGGATGTATAACATGAGGATGAAACAGGACTATGCAAAGTACTGGGCTCAGGGCTGGGGACTGCCTGCACTGAGCTTCCTTCCCCTCCTGGAAATCCAGACACTGAGAATTTAGAGAAATCTGAAAATTCTGCATCTATGGAGCAAGTTCTTTTCACCTACCTAGACCTGAGCTTGTTGATCCTGACTTTTCCATCATTTATTCATTCAACCTTTTTTTTGGTTTGTTTATTAAATTGATTGGGGAAACACTGGTTAATGACATTATAAATTGCAGGTGTACAATTTTATAACATGTGTATACTCTGTTGTGTGCTTACCACTTGAAGTCTAGTCTTCTTCCCTGGCCATGTGTTTGACCCCTTTACCCTCTTTGTTCTTCCCCCACCTTCCTTCCCCTCTGAAAACCACCACACTGTTGTCTATAAGTTTATTTTGTTTTGTTTTGATCATTCGTTGCCTTTTTTAATATCCCACATGTGAGTGAAATATAGTTGTCTTTTCAGTCTGACTCACTTCACTTAGTATAATACTCTCAAGATCCATCCATGTTGTTGCAAATGGCAATATTTCATCATTTTTTATTGCCGAGTTTTATTCCATTGTATATATATATATATGTATTGCATCTTTATTCAATTATAAGGACAATTCAACCTAAGTACACTTAGGATGTTGCCATGTCTTGGCTATTGAGAATAATGCTGTAGTGAACATAAGGTTACAAATATCTTTACGAATAAGTTGTTTTCAAGTATTTCAGGTAGATACACAGAAGGGATTGCTGGGTTATATGGTAGTTCTATTAATTTCTTAAGGAAACTTTATATTGTTTTCCATAGCAGATGCACCAATTTACATCCTCACTAGCAGTGTATTAAGGTTCCTTTATCTCTACATTCTCTCCAACACTTGTTATTTTTTTATTTTTTTATTTTTTTTACGCCTACAGCACCTGGTATTGCTAGGTGGTCTCCCCTCCAAGTACTAACCAGGCCCGACCCTGCAGCTGTTGGCCATCTGTATGTCTTTCCAGCATCTATTCAGGTCTTCTGACCATTTTTTTAATGGGATTGTTGTTTTGTTGAGTTGTATGAGTTTTTTATATATTTTAGATATCAGCCTTTATTAAAGATATTGTTTGCAAATACCTTTTTCCATTCAGTTGGCTGCCTTTTCATCTTGTTGATGGTTTCTTTTACTGTGCAGAAGCTTTTTAGTTTGATGTAGTCCCATTCATTTATTTTTGCTTTTATTTCCCTTGCCTTTGACAAGTTCACAAAAACTCCTGAGAGCAAGCTCGATAACTGCCTGTTTTCTTCTATATATCTTATTGTTTCAATTCTTATATTCACATCTTTAATCCATTTTAAGTTAATTTCTTGTGTGGCATCAGGTAGCCACCTAGCTTCATTCTTTTGCATGTGGTTGTCCAGTTTTCCCAGCGCCATTTATTGAAGAGATTTTCCTTTCTCTAGTGTATATTCTTGGCTCCTTTATTGAACATTAGTTACCCATATATGTGTGAGTTTATTTCTGGGCTCTGTTCCATTGGTTTGTGTGTTTGTTTTGCCAGTACCATACTGTTTTTTTGACTGTTGTATCTTTCTAGCATAATTAAGTTGGAGAGTATGATACTTTCAGTTTCTTTTTTCCTCAGGATCGCTTTGGCTATTTGTGATTCCAGACAAATTTGAGGATTTTTTGTTCTATTTCTGTGGAAAAGACCATTGGGATTTTGATGGAGATTGCATTAAATCTATATATTGCTTTAGGTAATATAGCTATTTTACCTGTTAATTCTTCCACTCCATGAACATGGAATGTCTTTCCATTTCTTTGTGTCTTCAATTTCTTTTCAACAATGTCTTGTAGTTTTCAGGGTATAGGTCCTTCACGTTCTTTGTTTTTACTCCTAGGTATTTTATTTTTGTTATTATAAATAGAATTGTTTTCTCTTTGACACTTCATTGTTAGTATACAGGGACCCAATGGATTTTTGTACATTGATTTTGTATCCTGTAATTTTACTGTATTTATTGTTTCTAATAATCTTTCTGGAGTTTTGAGTTTTCTATTTATAGAATCATGTCATCTGTGAATAGTGACAGTTTACTTCATTCCCAATTTGGATGCCTTTTATTTTCTTGCCTGATTGCTCTGATTGATTAGGATTTTCTTGCCTGATTGCTCTGATTGATTAGGATTTTCAGTACTATGTTGAATAACGGTGAGAGTGGGCATCCTTATCTTGTTCCTGATCTTAGAGGAAAGCTTTCAGTTTTTCACTATCGAGTACGAGATAAAGGTTTGTAATATAGCCTTTATTGTTCAACAACCATTTTCGAAGCTCCTCATTTAGTCCTGGCACCATCTAGGGACCAGAAATCCAAGTGGTCAATTCAGATCAGGCCCTGCTCCCTGGCACTTACACTCAGGCTGGTGCTAAGCAAGCAATTTACATGGGGGCCAAGTGCTCACAGGAGAAATCCAGAAGCAGGCCACCCAACTTAGGCTGGGCGTGGGGTTCAGGAACAGCCTTCTTGAGGAAGTAATATTTTAAGCCAACACTGACAGATGAACGTGACATGGCGTAATAAAGCTGCAGAGGGAAGAGTGATACCAAGCAACAACTACGTGTCAGAGCCCAGAGATGGAGAGGACAAGACAAATTCGAGCCTTGCTACTTAAAGCATGGGCATCACCAGGGAGCTGATCAGATGTGCAGAATCTTGAGCCCAATCCCAAACCTACTGTATCAGAACTTGAATTTTAATAGTTCCTGGGTGATTTGTGTGCACATTAACTGATATTAGAGAAGCTGGAGTGGCCAGAATCTAGAGAATGAGGGAGAGAGGGACTCAAGGCAAGACTGGAAAGTTTGCCGGCCCCTGGTCATGCAGGACCACAAAGACTACAGAAGGAATTTGGGTTTGATTCTCCAGGCCATGGGTGGGGCCATTTTTTGTTAATGTAAGCAGCATGGTCAGGTACATGTTTAGAATACTCACTCTAGCGGAGAGAATGGACTTGGAAGGGAGCAAGGCCAGAGGTGAGAGGAACAGTCAGGAGGCTGTGAGCATAAACCAGGAGAAAAGGCTCCTGATGCCAACTGTCTGTGATGTGGCAGCAGCTGGAAGCGACCCCTCCCTCCTGCCCTCCACAACGCTCACTTCCCAATTGCAGAGTGACGCTGGCAGGGTCTCCCAGCATCTGCTTCTCATTGGAAAGGCCTTTTATCAGATGACATTTCCCTGACTGGGTTAACTGCATGAGTTTAAAAGGCAAAAACAATGCTTGTTAGTGCCGTCAAGGTGCAGGGAAATGGGCACGCTTAAGCGTTTAAGGCGGGAACATGAACCACAACAATTTTTCTGGAAAGTAATTTGATAATATGGGCTGAAAATTACCCTGCATTACCTTGACTCAAATTCCACAAATAGAGATTAGAAGTAATCAGAAAGTCAGGCTAAAATAAATTAGAAACTACAGGAATGTCTCAGGAATAGGAGGTGGGTAACTAAATTGCAGTATGCCCCCTCAACCAGGCTTTCATAGCACTTATAAAAAAATTTTTATAGCATCTTTTTAAATGAGACAAAAGATTGTGAATGTGTCATAACGTTGAAAGAAAATGATTAAAAATTATAAATGCAGTGTGGTCTGTGTAAAAACTATACGCTGACAAAAATGGAGGGAAATACATCAAAATGTGAACTATGATGGAAATGTGGATGAATATTTCCCTTCCTGTTTTTTTTTGTATTTTCTTTACTGTGTGTGTGGAAAATCTCTGAGTTAAAGAGTTTATCTGAGCCAAACAGAGGATATGTCTGGAAGCAAAATTTCAACAGACTGAAATATTTCCCTGTTTTTCTGTATTTTCTAAGTGTTCTATAATAAACATGCAATATTTTTTATGAGAACAATTGTTTTTTAAAAAATCAGGAACTGAGTTCTGTCTCTTGCACAGGCGACATCATGGTCCTAGAGGCAGACGTCAATGTAGAAGGGCTCGACACAGCCAATGAGACAGGGGTCCCCATCATGGCACACCCCCCCGCCATCTACAGTGACAACACCCTGCAGCAGTGGTTGGAGACCGTGTTGGCCTCTTCCCAGAAGGGTAAGCACCTCTCTCGGGCCTGTCCCCAGCTCCCCAGTCCTCTGGTTCTCAGTGACCATGTTCAGGGATCGCTCCACTGGGAGGCGAGTCCAGTTCCCATCATGAGTTGTTCATCACCAGCCCAAAGTTCCAGAGGCCCAGGCTCAGGAAATTCTAGGTGAGATGGGGGATGTGAAAGGGCAAGTCCAGGATGTTCTCTCCTGGACGCACAGGTGAGATGGGGAATGTAAGCTGCAAAGTGCCAAACACGTGCAGGGTATTCCCTCCTGGCTCCACACGACTGGATATAACATGTTCAAAGCCAAGCTCCGTGCCCCCGCTTTTATGTCCCTTTGCCAATTTGTCAATCTAAGCATCACCCTAAAATCTCCCTCATCCCCCACATCCGCTCACTTCTGCCAGTCCTAACCTCTAACCTAACTTCCCTGCTCCGGTCCCAGCCATACCACCTCTCTCCTGGACCTCGTTCCTCACTGATTTTCTGCCTCCAAGTTCAGTCCCTGCCATCTCCTTGACCACCCCCACTACCACACGCACGTGAGTGAGCTTTCCAAAAATGCCAATTTTCATGTCACTACCCTGATTTAAACCTCCATGGCTCCCCATTGTCCTCAGGATAAAGTGATCTTCTTAGTCTGGCTTTCACCATCCCCAGCCTCACCTGCCATTCCCAGGCCCTCGCCACCCTGATAGAATAGGCTTTTGTTCATGCTCGATCCTTCCTCTACCTAGACTGCCCTCCACTACTCAGATGCCCTTTCCCGAAGACCGAATGACCTCCTTACAGGCTTGGGTGGTTTAGGGTCCTTTGAGCCTGCTCTGTCCAAGCATCACAGTCCCTTTTCATCAGATGCTTGACAACTCCTGCACCAAGCTCAAGTCCCAAGCCCTTAGCTAGTTTCTACTACCTCCCCTCAAGGAAGGGGAGCTGATTTTCGCAGTGTTCCTTCTTCTCTGGGTTAGTTCTGCCTGTTTGAAAGCCTTTCTTCACACTCAGCTGGAATCTGGTCCCTGTCTTCCCACCTCTTCTCCCTGCCCCACCACATACACCATAACTGTTCTCTCTGCCCCACTAAGTCATGTCTTCTAGTTTCTTCTTCTCTGAGCATGAGGAGCCAGTTCCCAAGCCCTGGGCCTCCTCTCCACAGGTATCAAGCTGGACTTCAAGAGTCTCAAGGCTGTGGGGCCCTCCCTAGACCTCCTGCGGAGGCTGACAGATGAAGGGAAAGTCCGGAGGCCTGTGTGGATCAACGCTGACATCGTGAGGGGCCCCAACATTCTCAACTCCATCGAGCTCAATGCCACACAGTAAGTGTTCCCCTCTCTGCCCAACTGTGTCCAGCCCTCTTCCCTTCAACATTTGGTACAGGAAGTGCTCAGGGGACCTTTTCTGAATTTGCCTCCAGCCACACCACATACTCTAACCCCTGAGCCTTCGCACATACTGTTCCTTTTGCCTTGAATGCCTTTCTCCCATTTCCTGATGAACCTTTGCCCAGTCATTACCTCCTCCAAAAACTGCCCCAACATCCCAAGCTGACACTCACATTTCCTAACACAGGCCTTATTTCATTGGGGATACTCTATCCCCAGTGACCAGGGCAGAGCTCAGCTTTGAACATGTATCTAAAATGTAACTCCTTGCCCAGCCCCCATGAAATCCCAGAACTGCCACCAACAGCCCTCACATACACCAGCTCAACGGTGCCCTTCAGTTTACATAGAAGGGTTACTTAAAAAGAGAATGTATCTAATTTGATTCTTAAATAACAGCACCAGGTCAGGAGTATTTACCTACCCGCCTCCCCAACCCCATTTTACAGATGAGAAAGCTGACAACAATTGAAGCTTAATTTTTGAATGTTTATTTGAAGTACTTTAGTTGTAAAATACCATTTAACTCTTACAATGAGAATGAGGTAGCTGCTATTATTATAGGAACTATCTCATCGAAGTTAAATGACCTGCCTAAGTCTAGTAATTGGCGGAGCAAAGATTCAAAGCCAGGCCCTTCTGATTCTAAGCCCCACACCCTTTACTGTCCATCTCCATCCAACTGTCCATCCAACCAGCAGACAATCCATCCAACATTTGTGATTCTCATACTGAGGTGCATTTGGAAAGCAGCAGGGCAAATTTCATCTGAATGAAATTTTAAAATCCGAAGCTTCAGAGGCTGTCACAGCAGGCAGAGCCCAAATCTCCACCACTGTGGCTCTGGATTCCAAGACTTCTGTTTACATGGGGATGTGTAAGCGGCCCTGCCCAGCCTGAAGGGACACTCTCTTTGAGAATCAAAGAGGTTGAATGAATTGCCCGAGGTCACAATCAGGACCTGAACCCAGACCCCCAGACTCCAAAGGAGTTACTTCTGCTCTTTAGGACTCTGCTTCTGCCCTTATATCATAGACTCGATAGGCCCTGCCACTTTCTAGTACAGTGATGGGAACTCAGTGATGGGAACCCAGGGGCTAGTGAGGCTCTACAAGACCAGCATTTCTGATTCTCTGCAGATTCCTGGCCTTGGTCCAGGAGAAATATCCTGAGGCCACCCTATCTCCAGGCTGGACCACCCTCTACTTGCCCATGTTCCCGAACAGTACGTACACCCGAGCCATGGTGGAGGAGATGCAGGGGCTGGTAGGAGCGCTGCCACAGAGGGTCACCTTCCCAGTGCGGGCTGTCATGGTACGGGCTGCCTGGCCCTACTTCAGCTGGCTACTGGGCCAATCTGACAGGTATACTCTCAGCCCCTGCCACAGACTCTGCTCCCACCAAACCCACCCCTAGACACTGGTGCCTCTAAGAAGATCCCAGATGCTCATGCCGAAAGGGTCTTAAAGATTCTGGTATAACCCTCACTAGTGCTCACATCATCTTCAACATTCTTGCCTTCTGCTTGTTATACTTCTGGTGATGGGTTGTTCACTACCACCTGTCCATTATAGGACAACTAACTCTGCCCGCTGGAAAGAGTTTATACTGAGACACAGTTTGCCTCCCTACAGCTTCCTCCCATTGGAGCCATCTGTGGGCTACACAGATTACACTTGCAACTTCTGCCCCAGAATAATCCTGTAGGGACTGAGGAACCCCCACCCAGCCCTACTCTTGCAGTCTGCTCCCAGCTACCCAGCCCCACCTCCCTCAGCCACTCCCCACGGGAGTCTTGAGGCTGCCCCCTTTCCTCTACACCGACCTCTCCCCGCATCCCCTGTGCCCATCCTCTTTGTCTTTGTCCCTTTCTTAAAACAGGAAATAAGAAACAGGAGGCAGAGCAAGCCATCCCCTCCCTCCTTCCTGGCTTCTGCTTTCAGTCATCATTCCTAAAGCCCCTGCAGCTACTTCTGCCCTCACGAAGCAGGCAGTGCTCAGGGAGAAGGGGCTGGTGGGAAGTCAGATGCTCAGCCTACCCAGCTGGGGTCCAGTTCCGAGCACAGGAGTGGGCCTGAGGACCTTGCAGGGCCCAGGCAGACACTGAGCCTGCTGCTCTCCACACTCCAGGTACAGCCTGACACTATGGCAGAGCATCTCAGAAAACGTGTCAGTGGACGATCTCCTCTACTTTCGGGACAACTGCGCAGCCCACCAAATCTACTACGACCTCTTCGAGCCTGTTCTGTCGCAGTTCAAGCAGCTGGCCAGTAGGGAGTGGTCTGGGGTGGGGGGGAAAGGGCCATAGGGCTAGATGCTGCACGGGACAGCACCCGGTGGAGACTGGCACAGCTGGAGGTGTGGGGCGTTGGAAGGGGAAAATTCTGTGTGGACTAGGGGGAAGGAATTACTTTAAGCACCTATTGTGTGCCAGACCCTGGTATATGCTAAGCTTCATATCTATGAAGCAGAGATTCCATTTTAGATAGGAAAACTTAGGTTCAGAACCGTTACGAAATTTATACAAAGTCATTTAGCTTGTATGTGGCCCAGCTCAGATTGGAACCCAGAAAATTCCAAACCCCATGTACTTTCTCTTGCAGCATAGTTCCTCTGTGGGTCACTCTTAACGCTTCAGAGAGCAGATCCTCTGTGGTACCCGTTAATCAGTGATCCACATGCTACCTGTTCCCTTGTTCAAACTCCTCATTCCCTTGACTCCAAACCTAGGAGAGCCTACAGTTAAGTCATCTCAAAGGGGACCATTCGATTCAACATTCTTCCCCTGGGAACCACGTAGGAGAGGAGGAGGTCCCAATCCCAGCAACTCTGCTTGGTGGCTATAGGATCTTGGGCAAATCACTTCCTGTAATCTATCAAATGGGTTGGTAGCTGCGAGCCTTACGGAGAATGCATACAGAGCCGTGGCACACAGAAAGTGCTCTGTGAATGACGGCTACTTCATCTTGGCAATTTGGGTCTCCACAGTGAATGCCACACGGAAGCAAAACTACTACACAGGGGGCAGCCTGATCCCGCTCCTCCAGCCCCCAGGGGCTGATGGTCTGAGTGTGGAGTGGCTGATGCCTGACATCCAGGGCAACAGAAAAACAGCCACAGTTCGACTCCCAGGTGAGGTCTGCTTGCAGCCCCTGTGCTCCTAGCTAAACTGGGGCCTTCCTTTGCTTGGGGCAGGGAATTTGGGACCCTGTTATCATGGAAACGCCAGACAGGAGGTGAGGGAGGACAGTGCTGCCAAGGGTATGGGGGATCCTGGCCTTCAGACCAGCACCTTTGAGCCCCCAGCCACATTGTGCTACAAAAGAAGCAGGCACGGCCCCAGGGCTAAGCCCCTGGCACATTTAAAGCAGCCCTTCTACCTAGAGCCCAGACCCCACAGATCCCAGACAGGAGGCACCAGCTCTTCCTTGGCTGCCCATTACAGCCCTGCCACCCCTTTAACAAGGGCCTCTGACACCCTCATGATAACCAAACTCCAGACACTGTTGCCTCTACTGCCTCTTGCAGACAAAGAAGGCATGATCCTGCTGAACGTCAGCCTCCAGGAGCCTGCAGCTGGAGACCCTGTGCCCATTGTGCATGCCCCAGGTGGCCCTGCTTTGACGTTGGAGTCGTACCTGCTGCAGCTCGCCAGACACTCTGGACGCTGGGGTGTCCATTTGCACATAGCAGAGCCCACAGCCCTTCGGCCATCCCTGGCCATGCTGGCCCACCTCTCCACCCTTGGCCACCTTGCTCGGCCTGTGTGGGTTGGGGCCACAGTTTCCCATGGGAGTTTTGCAGTCCCTGGCCACGTGACCGGCAAGGAGTTGCTTACTGCTGTGGCTGAGGTTTTCCCCCACGTGACAGTGGTACCAGGCTGGCCTGAGGAAGTGCTGGGCAGTGGCTATGGGGAAGAGCTGCTCACGGACATGCTGGCGCTGTGCCAGGGACTCTGGCAACCTGTGTCCTTCCAGCTGCAGGCTGAGCCACTGGGCCAGAGCATGGATGGAGTTGTGGCCAGGCTACTGGCAGCCTCCCCAAGGACCACTGTCATAGTGGAACACAGCATGGCAGGGGGCAACTATGCATCTGTGCAGAAAGTGCTGCTGGCAACCAGGGCCGTGGACAGGACCCGGGTTTACTATAGGCTATCCCAGAGTTATCGCGGAGACTTGCTGGCAGATATAGGCAGAAACTGACCACCCAGTGGTGCTGGACTAGAGGACCCTTGATTCAAGGCTTCCCATGGGGGAGGCAGGAAGAAATAAATGCCTCCGCCTTTCTCAATATACCGCATGTGTGTCCTTGGCAGGATGGAGTGGGAGCGACGTAGTCACTGAGGCTGCCTAAAGGGTCTGGAGGCTGGGGGCCAGATCATTCCGGTTGTCCAAAAGGAACTCCTCACAGGCCTTGAAGGTGTTATAGAACTCAGAGGAGAGGCCGGCCACATTGGTGGTCAGGTAGTTGAGAAAGCCCGAGGTGGCCTGATTGTAGTAGGATACCTGCAGGACAGGAAGTCACACTCAGGGAAGCTGGGCTGGGGAGGAGGTAAGTGCCAAGTGGACATGAAGCAGTGGGAAGTCGGCCTTGCTTGCCTGCTGGGAGGGCAGCAGCCTGGGGTCTTAGAAAGCTACACGATTGGCAGGCAATACCTCCTTTAGCCAGTTTCCCGACCCCTCCCTTTGGATGCTGACAATCTTAGCTTCCTCTGTCAGAACACACTGAACTGTCATCGTGTTTCTCCCCTGCCAGCCAGGAGACCCTGGAGGACAAAGACTGGGTCTCCAGAGCCCAGCACAGAAACCTGTTTGAACAAAGGTGTTTTAGGGCCTTAGAGACAAATTCGAACAAAGCCCAGGGATCATCCTGAAAAGCTCGTCAGTTGAGTGTATTATCTGGGTAAGTCCAGGGCCCTAGCAGCAGCTGTGAGCCAAAAGGAGCTGCACAGCCTCATCCTCACTCGCTCTCAGCTTGCCTTCCCCACATAGTGTGATGGGCCCTGGGAACTATATAAAGCCTTCTTAGACAAGAAAGGGTATATAAGTAAATGAGATGAATTTGAGATCAGAACCCAGGCCTTCTGCCCTCAGTGTCCAAAGCTTTTTCCAAGACCCGGCAGTGGCCTTGGACTTATCTCTGCATAGGATCTTAAGGCTCACTTTCAGCCTGAGACTCAGGTTCCCCAAAGCTGGAAGGAGAGCTGGCTGGTAGGGTTGGGGGCCTGGGGATGGAACTGTTAGCCAAGCAACACTGAGCTCTGTAAATGCACGTGGATTTGGGCTGGATCCAGATGGGAGGTGGAAAGGGCACACGACCTCACCTTGGTCAACTGGTCTCCCTCACGCCAGAAGCAGAAGCCTGAGCAGAGAGTTTCCCCACGCCTATACTCTGGCATCTCACCATGAGTGGGCAGTGTAACCGACCTCAGTGCAATGACATAGGGGTCCCTGGAGTGGAAGAACGGCAGGAAGGGGCACAGAAGGAGAAAGTGAGTGACTTTCTTGCCCAGCCCAGGCTCCAGAACACCCCCCAGCACTGACCCAGGTTTGGAGACGCCCTTGGCACTGGCATCAGAGTCTAAGGCACATAAAATCTTAAAGGCCCAACTCCTGGCTCTGGGTCAGGCTGGAGAGAGGAGGCCCCTGTGTGTTAGCAGCATTGAATTTGCCAGAAACCAGCATAACTTCACTGGGGATTTTCTGGAAAATCTTCCACGGCAGATGCTAGGGAAGAAGCAGTGGGCTTTAGAATTTCCATGCTTCATCTTTCTGTGCCTGTCTCTAGCAAAAGTGAGGCCGTCTGTCCTAGCTTCCTGACTGGCACAGCTGGCAGACCTGCCACCCAATATGGGGCTTTTAGAGGATGGAGGCCAAGGAGGTGCCATATAAGAAATGGCCTTGCCACTCCAGGGACAGATCACGCTGCTTTAGAGCATAAGTGATCAGTGGGGAGGTGAGTTCCTTTGTCCCCCATTTTACCCGTAGTATAACCACAGCAGCCCAGAAAAGCCAAGTGGTGCCTGGGGTCCCACAGCCAAAAACTAGAGCACTGACTCAGCTGATGTCCACCCTGGGGAGCCCTGCCCACCTTCCACCCCAGCAGTCAAGCACCTACCCATTGTCACAAGGCTTCCGCCGGGAGGCCAGGATCACAAAGTCCTGGGGCTTGGCATCGCCGCAGAGGGCAGAGGTGATGACGTGGTAGATGGCATCATCCTCATCCACCTGCTGCACTAGCTCCACACTCCTGTTGGGAGGCCCAGAGCTCAGAGCCCAAGGGTGTCATGCTGGCTCCTTGTGTGAGAGCCATGTCTGGCTCAGCCTTCCATGCCTCAGCCTACCTGAACAGATACCTAGGGAACAGTTCAGCCCCTACACTGCTCAGCAGGAACCACAGGAGAGCAGGAAGGCCCAGCCAAGGTGTGCGCGTGCGCGTGCGCGTGCGCACACACGCGCACACATACACACACAGGAGCACAGAAATATGTACACAGGCAAATGCAGACAGACACACTTGTGGGCATACTTCCATCACAGACGTGCTCAGACACTACCATGCATACAGACACATGTGTGTCTACATGTCTGTGCAGGTGCACATACCCCACACAGGTGTGATGATGCACTAGTTGTGCTGAATATGAATTTCCAAATGCACAGGTCCTCCTTATGGATAAACTCAGGAATATAGGCTTTTTGTAATAAGCCATTGGAGAACTGATCAAGTAGCATGTTGGTATAACAATAATTTCAAAGAGATTTTTTAAAATATCAATTCCAACTTAACATTCTCATATTAAACACTGAAATTTTGGCTGTTTTCCAAAGAACATATTTATCTTACTTTACTAAATGCAAGAAGATAGTCATATGAAGAATCAATAAATTTGGGGAACAAATGTGTTCATAAGAATAACATTTATATTCAGTCATTCACTGCATTCAAAAAGAACATATTCATGTACATATCTATAAGAACTGGCAAACTTGGTAAAGTTTGAACACAGATTGAAAATCACTGATCTATCCCTGAATGCAATTCCAGTCCATGACCCATCCCTCAAATACCCATTTTAAGAGGAGGAAAACTAAGGCCCGGAAAGGAAGTGACTTGCTCAAAGTCAACAGCTAGTTGGGCCAGAAATAGGACCAGGTCTTCAACTCCAAATCTGGGATCAGTCCCTTCCCTAAAGGCTCAGAATACCCCTGACCTTGACCCCCACCTATCATGTAACTACAGTCCCCCACCCCACCCCTGGCTAAAGATCGGCAGGGGCTGAGCATAATGAGGGATGGCTCAGCAGGAGGACACCTGAAGGCCCACCCTCCCCACCAGGCCTGAGAAGGGACCCTCCCAAACCTGTGCCCTGGCCCTCACCGGTAATGCTTATCCCACTCAGGCCTCCGACGCAGGTCTGAGAGCAGCAGAAAGGCCTGGGCTGTATCCACATGCACCAACATCTCCATGTGGAAGGACAGGTACTTGTCATCCTCCAGAGTGTACAGGCGGACCTATGTGGGAGAGAATAAGGGCGGCCTTATTCCTGTAGCCCCTACCCAGACTATGCTAGGTAGGGGGGTGGGCTGACTGGGATGCCGGAGGCCAGGGTTGGAAGCTCAGGGCTTCCACTGACTCACTGTGTCAGTATGAACAAGCAACGCAACCTCTCTGAGCCTCGGTCTCATCCCTATCAAAATGGCTGAGAGCATTCAGCACAAGTGGACAGGATGGTGTCTTAAGCAGTGATGGAGGCAACAATGAAATGGATCCTCAGAGCCAAGCACCCATCCAACCCCATAACGTCACGGGTGGGGAAGCGACCCCTCCCAGACAAGAGTGGCAGAGCTGGTCTTCCCTCAGCCCATGCTTGTTCACTGGCCTCCCATCCTGGCAGTGACTCACAGTAGAAGCAGTAGAAGGAGCAGAGAGAGAGGAAGGAAGCAGCTGGGCAGAGAGCAGTAGAGATGAGAGATGCGGGCAAGGAGGTGGAAAAGCAGGAGAGAATTCTCTGCTCTAGGCCCTGTGGGCTCTATGTTTCTATAACGGGGTCAGTTTCATGACCTTATCCGTTCCTTTTAAGAAATCCCCCTTTTGACATGAGTGGTTTGAGAGTTTCTGTTGCTTGCAGTCAGTCACCTCTGGTTGCTCGGAGGAGAAATGGTGGGTGGGTGATCAGCTACCTGGTTGATCTCTGAGGACAGCACCCAGTTGTCTTTGGCCACAAGCATCTTCAGGGAGGAGACGTTGTTGTAGCTCAGGTACACCTGGATAGGGCACACAGAGAAGCCTCACCTTCTCCGCTTCCACTGAGGCCACACTGGGGTTGGGGAGAGGAACTTAGATCATGAAGGAGGGTGGGTACTGGGCTTTGGGGAAGGAGGCCCAGGCCTGGCCAGACACGCCCAGTGACCCTGGACAAGCTGCTTCTCCTCTCTGGCCTGTCCCCTTCAGGCCTACCTCCAAACCCACTCCAACAACAGGGGAAGGTTGGGAGTGGCCCTGGTGGGCCCGAGGACTTTCCCCTCAGAGCAGAGTGTCTTACCTGATTGCTAGGGTCCCAGGGGACAGAGAGGGGCATCTCTGCCTGCTTACAAGACACAATATACTTCCTAGGAGAGAAGGAAGATGACAACCTTGGTCCCTTGGGAGCCCATCTCTTTGGACAGACTTTACTGCAGGCCCACTGTGTGCCAGGCCCTGCACTCAGCCCAGCAGATGGGAGACTGACTCCTGTCTGACCAGGAGACTAGATGGGTACACAGAACACAGCAGCAGGAACATACGAACTCAGTCAAAGGCAGGATGGGCCGGGAGGTTAAGGGTGCTGGGCAAAGACTCAGTGCTCCACACCCTTGCTGAGCTAAAGAGACTTCACGCTTATGCCTCAGTGTCCTCATCTATGAAATGGGATCAGTAGTCACAGCTGCCTAGTAGGGTCACCGTGAGGAGAACAGTGCTCAGCATATGGTAAATGCTATGTAAATCACACTTTTAATAATGGATAGTGGTGGTGATTCCCAGTGTGTTCACAGCTCTTTCAAGTTTGTAAAGTGCTTCCTTAGCAGTCATTCACACCTGGGTTTGCATCTTCTCCTCTCAGGGCCTTTCTTTCCTCATCTGCCAAACAGCCATCAGACTTAATGGAAGGAACACAAGATTTAAAATTGGCCAGATCCGGCCAGGTTCAAATTCTCACTCTGCCAATCATTCCTATCTGTGTGCCCATGGCCACCTAATCCCTTTGTCCTCAGTGCCCTCATCTGTACAATGGGACAGTAAGACCACTGTGGAATGAGGCTATATGGATGTAAAGGGCCCAACTGATGCCCAGCACAGGGGCAGCACCAAAGAAATGCAAGCCCCTGAGACCAAGAGAGCAGGTGGACAGCCTTGAACCCAGTGTCTCCTCCTACTGCCCAGCCCCAACTTGCCTGTCCAGGCGGATCTTCTTCCTGGCACTGGCCGCTCGGTACCGCCGCTCGCCATCCTGGGGAGAGAAGCAGGGACAGACTGTGGTGCAGACAGGACAACCAACTTGTCCCCCACTCCTATTCTATCACACACACACACACACACACACACACACACACACACAACCCCCGCAAGGGCCTAAGGAGACCCTGCAGCCCTAAAGTAGAGTTCAGGTCTCTGGGCCAGCCAGAGGCAGAGCAACCTGGACAGGAAAGTGTTAGGTCACTGAGCTCCAGCCCCAGCTTCCCCTCAGACTCTCTGAGGGACTCTGGGAACACCACCTGCCCTTACCGAGCCTCAGTTTCCTCCTCTTTAGAAGCGGATCCTAAGGGTACTTACAATGCTAATAAGAACCCACATTTATTAAGCGCTTGCTATATACCAGGCACTCTTTTAAGCGCTTTCCATGCAAAATTTCATCTAGGCCTCACGGCAACCCTCTAAGGTTGGGACTAGTACAATCCCCATTTTACAAAGGAGGAAACTGAGGCACTAAAAGTTTAAGTGGCTTCCCCAAGGTCGCAGGGGTGGGAGTGAAGCCAGGATCAGAACCCTGATGGCCTAACTCAGAGCCCATCCTCTTAACCACTACTTCTAATGTCTCCCTACTTGTGAGCATTAAATGGCAAAGGCATGAAGGGCCTTGGGGACTATACACCAGGCTCCCCACTCACCACTCATCACCCACTCTTGACTGCCCAACACCCAGCTCCAGAGCGAGGGGTTTTCACAGCCTGTGCTCGACCTCGTGAGGTGGCAGGCAGGGCAGGGACCTTCCCAGAGAGAGGGAACTGCCTCTCCAAGGTCACTCCCTAGCCCCTCAGAAGCAAGCCAAGGCCTGGCTCATGGGAGGCACAAGGAGCATCTTTTAAGGGACGGCCTTTGAACCCAGGCCCCGGCTCTCCTCCCCGTGCTCCTCGTTCTCCCGTCACCATTGTCATAACACTCACTGCCTTCTGAGCACCTGCAGGCCTTAGCCAGGCGCATTCAGTGACCCATAGACACGAGCAAAAGCCCTGTCAGGCAGGGCTGCAGATATGCCCACTTTACAGATGGGGACTGAGAGCTCACAGAGAGTACTTGCCAGAATGTGGCAGAGGTGGTTCCAACCCATATGTGACTCCAAAGCTAACTCTGCCAGCCCTTGAATGCCTGTTTCTACCCTATGAGCCAGGCTCACATATGTGGTCCAAACTCTGTCAGTCAGAACAAAGTGCTTACCTGGCATAAGGGGCATCCCTGGGTTGGGGGCGGGGTCATACCAGGACACTCAGTGTTGGCTGTGCCCCAGCAGAGGGACAGGGCTGGGCCCATCACTCCCGGGCCTGTCAGGGGCTGGCAGGCCCTCCCCTGGGGCAGAGAGGGAGGAGAGCTGGCAGTGGGGTAGGGTCCTGCCCCTACTCACCCCAGGCTGGGGCCGGATCCAGGGCAGCAACTGGGGCTGGTCATCTGCATCCAGGACCACAAAGGTCATGAAGGCGCTGTTGATGTGCCTTCGGCGGGTCTCGGCCTCCTGGCGGTAGGCCTCCACGCACACGCCCACCTCCATGCTGAGGGGAGGGAGGGCTGCTCTCATGTGGCACAGACCTTCCCGAGGCCATGCCCCCTCTCTAGCACGTGCATGCACATGCATGCACGCACGCCCCTGCAGTGCCCCCAGCAGTGGATCAGAGTCCCACTGGCAGGAAACTCAGAGCTGTTCCCTTTCCTTAGTGTTTACAGAGCACCTACTGCATGCCCAGCCCTATGCCAGTCCCTGGGGACACAGAAACAAATAAGCCTGTCTGGTCCATATCCTTGTGGGATAACAGCTGGGGGATGGGGCAACAAACATGTATAAAATATGTAATGATAACATGTTCTGAAAATGAAAATATGTTATGGAAGGATATAAGCAAGGAGGTGGAGGTGCAAAGCCTTATGAGAAAAAGTGTCCATTATACACACTTTCATCAGTGCTCCGACAGCTGTGATCCTGACAGCTCGGTGGTGGCTGTTTCTGTGTATCTGGCTGTCTTTATTAATTATAAAATAGCAGCCACCACCATCCCCCTCATTTAAGAAGGTCTATGATCCCAGAATGTGAACGTTACACGATGGAGACACCAAGACGTAGAAGAGGGCAATAACTTGCCCAAGGTCACACAACGGTCAGGAAGAGACTCTGAATCAGAAACAAGGCCTTGCAGCTCCTAGTTCAGGGTTTTTGCCCTGCACAGCAGCAGAGTGTGTGCTGGTCAGACTGTGAATAACAACAACAACAACAACAACAACAACAACAACAACAACGATAGCAGCAGTAATGGTTGACCTTCGCTGACCATTTTCTCCGGCATTCTACTAGTAACACTCCATCCATCGAATCCTTACAACTATAAGATGGTTGTGATAAGCCTCACTTTACAGGTGAAAGAGCTGAGGCTCAGAGGGATTAAGTAACTTGCCCGAAGTCACGCAGCTGATAAGAGGTGGGCCAGACTTAAACCCAGGCAGCCTGGCTCCAGATCCTTCTTTTTTTAACAACTACACCACAATTTTTGAAATCACCAGAAAGGATAGGTATTTAAAGTAACCTTTCTTGGGAGTCAGCATCAGGATTTGTTCCAAAGGTAAGGGCTCCCGGAACTAAGTGTTGTTTTAGGAAAAGGGTGGGAAAGGGTTTGATAATGACAGAGCTGGCAAGAGGTGGCCCTGTGATCTGAGCATCCACACTGTGGCAGGCCCAGAAGCAAGAGCTGGGAGAGACACACTTAACACATGATCCAAAATAGCAGGAAGCACAGAGCTGGGGGCGCCCAGAGGAGGGAACATCAGAGCTGACTCTTGGTGACTGTGAAGGGACCCGGCAGCAGGGCAGGGTTTAGACCTCCTTTGCAGGGCGAAGGGTTCCTGGCAGCTTTGCCATAGGGTCCCTTCTCTAGTCAGAAAGAGCCCTCAGCCCTGGGGCTGGAGGAAGGGGGCAGTCCCCCACATCCCATCCCTTACCTATGCTTGAAGGCGTTGTTCACAATGGCCTTGAGCACGAGGCGGTCCCCAACCTGGGATGGGCCACGGAAGTGGAACATCTCAATGGCCTTCAGCGTAGGGTGGGCACGACATAGCCGGCTGGAGGAGGCCAGGGTTGAGGGAAACGAGATAAATGCCCCTAGTGCTTCAGCCACTGTCTCGAGGCAGCCTCCTCCCCAGCCCGCATTTCCAGACCCAGCCAAAACCACACGCACCACCCTCTGGCACACCTACTCCCATCCAACCCGGTGACAGTTCTGCCCAGAGGAACAGAACTAAAGTCCCATTTCACAGCTTTGAATACTGAGGTTTATGTGCATGGCCAAAGAGCAGCTGAGTTTCAGGTGACAGGAGAAAGCCTAGCGCAGGGCTTGAGGTAAATCCCTTTCCCGTTTTCCCTCCAACCTTTATATCTTAGCACCCGCTGTTCCTACTACCTGGAAGCCCTGCCCTTACCCAAAGCTATTTGTTGTTCAAGGCCCAACTGAAGTGCTCTTCCTCCAGGAAGGCGTCCTTGACTATATGGGCTCTGATTCCTTTGTGACCTTATGGCACTCAGCCTGGGCTGTCCAAAAGGGCATTGCCTACACATTGTGTCCCACCCATTAAACACAGAGGAGGAGCCATTGCAGCCCAGCTCTGAAAGGTGAGGAAGAATTTGCCCAAGGAGGGTGTGGCTTGGGAAGAGGATTCCTGGCAGAGAGAACAGCAAGCACAAAGTCATAGTTATGAGAGCGTCAGTTAGTGAATATCAGTTATCATAATTATAAAAAATGCCCCGATATTCAGGGTAGAACGAGCCCAGACAGGGAGAAGGGAAAGGTCAGAAAGGCTTTGTGGAAGATGGAAAGGGGAAGGGCAAATGACTTGATTTGCAGAGAGTGTAAGAAAAAGGAAGAGAGCCAACAGGGCCAGGTCAAGGGGAGGCCCTGGTGCCAGACCCAGGGGCTTGGCATTTCCCAGACAGGAGCTGGGAGCCCTGGAGGGCTTTCTAAGCTGAGGAAAGAATGGAAAATCATGCTCTCTGGTTCTCTGAGTCTAAATGTCCCAGGTTACCTTACCAGAACAGCCAAGCTTCTGAAGCCTGGAATACCAACACCAAGCCTGGGTTTCTCCCCAGAGGGAGCTGGCTAACGGAAGGAGGAGAGCAAAGAGGGGAAACTGAGGCAGCACACTCTCCCCTCACCTGGCTGCAATGGTGGCCACATTCTCCATCCAGGCCATGATCTGGCCCCCAAAGGTATTGCCCTGGTGATTGGCGTGGGGAGGCAGGACCAATTTCACACTCTCCACACGAGTCTTCTCGGCTGGCACCATGCGGCTGCAGTCTCTGCTTTCCAGATCTGACCAGGGAGGGGCAAAGGAAGGGAAAGGGGAGGTGAGAAGGTTCCCAAGGGCAGACACTTTCATGGGCAGCCTGGGACCCACCACCACCACTCCACCCCACCCATATTCTTTTATTTACTCAGTACCAAGTGTGCTGGACCTGGATGAAGAATGGAAGGAAACTGGATGAGAGAGATGAGACTGGCAAGGAGCAAGGGACAACAGCTTTGAGACAAGACACACGTGGGTCTGAACCTCTGCTCCACCCCACACAGGCCGTATGCCCTTGTACGAGTCAAGTAACCTCTCTGAACCTCAGTTTCCTCATCTGTAAAGGGCAGACGTCAAAACCGACTCACTAGGACCGTAAAGATGAAATGTGATCGCAGTTCTAGATTGCTGGTGCCAAACTCAGTAAGCACACTCTCAAAAAGGATAGTTCTTCCCTCCCCTTGCTCTGACATGCCCCGTCCCTCAGGGCATTGGCATGAGGACATCCTCAGAGGAGAGGCCAGGAGGTGGGCAGGGCCTGGGGGTCAGGAAAGCAGATACTAACATGCCCCACCCAACCCAAGGAGGTGCCAAGCATCTCTCATCTCCCAGGGAGAAAGACCTCGCCAGAGAAGACACATCAAAAGGCAACATTTTGCTTGGCTTGCAGACTGCTCAGAGATGCCACAGGCAGAAAGGAGGGGCTGTTAGGGGCCTGAGCCAAGGTCTGGAGGAAGGATGGCAGGAAAGTCACAGGAGCAACCAGGCCTTGGCTTAGCAGGAGCTGAGAGCAAGTAAGGGACAGCACCAGATGAGGCTGAGCAATCATCCATCCCCTAGATGCCAGGCTAGGGCACCTGAACTGACTTTGAGCAGAAGGACTGTCAGGACAGAAGGGATTTAGGAGGGCTGCAGTGAGATGGGCGGCTCCAGGGGCCTCGACAGTGATAGGAAGAGCTGGGCCTGCCCAGCCACAGCCCCAAGGTCCAGCGTCAATAGGACACACAGAATTTGGAGAACAGCCCACCACTTTTACTGGAGTTAGCTAGTTCCACCTGCTCCCTCTCCACTCTGGGCAGCTGAACTAGCTCTGATTTGTCTTAAAATTTCCTCCTTTAGGTTTCAAAGAAGACTTTACATCCTAACTTTCTAGGGATCAGTGAGCAAATCCAAGGTCACCCCTCTGGGCCCTTGCCCAGCCTGTGCCCTGTCAGCAATACCTTTCTTCATCCTCCACCTGTCAAAATCCTACCAGTCCACAGTAGATCCGAGTGTGCTGGTATAGAACAATCTCTAAGATGCACTTTTAAGGGGAAAGAAGCAAGATACAGAACAGTATGTAGTGTATGTTCCCTTTTAAGCAAAAGAGAGGGGCTAAATAATACACACTGCTAAAAATATGCAAGGACTACTTTCAAAGATGTCCAAAAATGAGGCACAATAGGTGCTTCTGAAGGTGGGGCTAGGAGTCTTGCTTTCTACTTCCTCTCTATGTCCATGCCTGTACCTATATCTACAACTAAACCTACACCTATCTCTATCTATCATCTATCTATCTATCTATCTATCTATCTATCTATCTATCTATCATTTATTTATCTATCTTATCTTCTGCCTACTTATCTATATGCTTTTTAAAAATCCTAGTGTCTTCAAGGCCAAATTCAATACTACCTTCCCAAATACCTTGAATCCCAGAGACCTAAACGCATTTTGTAGCTGTCAAAGCATTTTCCGTGTGTCCTAATTTCATCCTCAAGGCTTCTGGGAGCTGGGCGGGAGGCCCAAACACTCCCCTTTCCCTGAAAGAGACCTTGAGGCAAGAGGGCTAGCCAGGCCTGAGGCCTCCAGTGGATGGACATCCCAAGGGGACTTCCTTCCTCCTGCTCAGAGGGGGCCCAGGGCAGAGGGAGACATGCAGGGTGCCAGCCACCCTGCTCATGCCCAGCCACTCACCATCCTGAACGGCACAGTTGGCCAAGAGGTCCTTGATGGTGTCTGCGTAGACAAGCCGCATGCGCCGGCGCTCCGCTGCCACACTGTGCTCAGTCTTCTCCTCCTCCGTCCTCGGTATGGTCTGCTTCAGCTTCACCTGTGAACAGGGTAGAGCGCGGGGTGTCCCTGAGATAGCACCAAGGCCTATGCCCCCAGCAGCCATCTCGTGCCTGGGGCTGCTGGATACTTATAAGCCTTTATCTTTCTTTGTCCCTCTCTTCCTGTCTCCATGTTGACTGACACACCATGTTCATCCTCCAAATGTCCCCAGTCCCCCTTCTTGGCAAAAGCAGAGGATAGGCAGAGGGGTCACTGCAGTACCTGAAAAGGAATGCTGAGACCCAAAGAATCCTGGGTGAGAGGCACAGGGAGAGGTGGGAAAAAAGAGAGAGGGAGGGTGCCTGGCGTCAGATCCCAGAAGTGGGTGGGCCTTACTCTGGGAGATGTGGATTCCCTGCCACTCTCCTACCTTCACCCCTCCGCCAACCCGCAGCCTAACTGCCTTGGTCCAAGCCTGCCAAGACAGGCCCAGGTGGCCTAGCAGCACCAAACAGCCAGGTGTAGACACTTACCTTGGAAAACTCCCGGTGGGCTACAAAGGTGGCCAAGGCCTTGCACACGCTCCACTGCTTCTCAGAGCACAGATCCTCAGAGGCCACCTGGATGCCCACCTGGAGAGGAAGAGCAGGTAGAGGAGTGAGGAGGGAAGAAAAAGAGCTCACCAACCTGAGGTCCCACGGCCCAATGAGACAGGAAGTCCCACCTTAGGCCTGGCCTCTGCTATTTCTGTATCATCCACCAAGTCTGGGAGGCTAGAGATCTAGAATATGTTCTGATTCTGGCCCTAGCTCCCTGGGAAAGTTTGGGCAAGTCACTTCCCTTCTCTGGGCCTCAGTTTCCTCATTTGTAAAATGGAGATGAACATACCTATCCTAGCATAGCTATTAAGAGGATTAAAATGAGACTGTCTATGAAAAAGCTTTAAGTGAAATGTTGGCTAAATTGAATGGACAGGCATGATGGAGGGCACCTAGGGAGTACCTGGGCATTTATGGGGCGCCCAGATACACAGTCAGTACTCTGCTATCCCAGCCTCAGTGGTCCCTCAATAACTACTGGCCCAGCTGGGTGAAGCAGCCTGGGTCTGACATCCATGGGTGAGAAATAGTCTCTCACAGAGCCCTGCGCATGACCAAAGAGTCTTTCAACAACCCTGCAGCATAGGAATCATGCTCCCATTTTACAGATGGAGAGACAGAGACTGCTGGAGGTAAGCTAAAGGACCAAAGCCCAGTGCTCTCCCTGCTCCAGCCCTGCTGCCTCCAAGGTCAGGCACAGTGGCCGTCTTCCCTGGATTTTTGCAACCGCCCGGCTGCTGAAGAGAGGGTCTGAGGCTAAGCGTGAAGATCCCAAAGTCTGGAAGTCAAGTCCCACATGGGGGCGGGGGTGTCTATGGGGCTTAGTGAACTGGAGCAAGTCCCTTCCCCTGCCCCTGGGGCCTCAGTTTTCCCTTCTGTGTTATGAGGTGTTGGACAGGAAGAGCCTTAGGATCCTCCCAGTCCTGCCGGCTGTTTCAAAACTCTGCTGCCTCACCCAGGGTTCTGTGAGCATGGGTGTGCCTGGGCTGGGGGCTAAGAATGGAGAAGAGGTAGAAAACCCACCCAGCACCCACTCACCTCCCCGCATCAGGTAGTGCCCTCCCACACACACACCTCCATGCTGGAGTTGAAAGCCCGGTTCACCTTGGCCTTGATATTCACCACGTGTCCAACACTGGGAGAGAAAAGCAGGAGGTGAGCCTTCCAGAGGGGAAAGAGGGAGGGTCAGGAAGCCCAGATACTTGCAGGGCCTCTGCTGAGGGGAACTGGCAGGAGAATGTCATGGCTTACAGAGCATATTCACATCCGTGATGTTACCGGAGCCCTCAAACCAAGCTGGCAAGATAGTATTAGCACTCCTTTAACAGAAGGAGCAGCTGTAGCTGAGAGAAGTGGCACGATTTCATTCTTCTGCCCCCTCTCCCCTGCTACCCCATGTCTAATGAATGCTCCAGCATCTTTCTGCTTTCACCTCAATGGTCCCCTCCTCAGGGAAGCCCACCCTGCCCTCTTGTAGCCCTGTAAGGTTCAGCCTCCTAACACTTCTTCCAGCAGATTAGCCTCTGTCTTCCTTACAATCCTTAAACTCCAATGGGGTAAGCAAGGATCACCACTGACTTCAAGGCCTAGCACAGGGCACAGGGCACAGGGCAGGTCCTCCACAAGCAGTGGCCTATTGAATTAATGCATTCCACAGTAATTGAATGCCTGCTAAGTGCAAGGGGCTATAAGCAGAAGGTAGGAAGGGAAATTAAAACATTTTTTAAATACCTAATATGTGCCAGACACTGTGTACTACATCATTTAAGCCTCCCAACAAGCTTGGCAGGTAGGTTTAGGGGGAGATTGAGTATCAGAGAAGGTAAGCCATTTACCCAAGGTCACCCAGCTAAAAAGTGACAAAGCCAGGTTTCTAGACTGATTCTGTTGACTGCGCTGGCCTCGCCCCTTCCAACTGTAGCCTGTCCAGAACGATTCTCACGTCCAGATGAACAATCAGAACCCTTGGGGGAGCCACTTAGCCTGCTGTGTTCTGACTTGTTCATTTCTGTTCATTTTTTTAGCAAGTCAAACAGTCACCTAGAGGACCGTCACTTTTAGGAGATGCATGCTGACGTGTAGAAGAATGAAGTATCATGGTGTCTGCAAATTATTTCAGCAAAGAGAGAGAGAGAAAAAGGAGAGAGAAGTATATGTATTTGTTTACCTACATATAGACAGAGCAAATTTAGCAAAACGTTAATTATTGAATTTCAGTGATGGTCATCATTGCACTATTCAACTTTTCTAGAATTTTGAAAGTTTTCATGATAAAAAAAGTTATAAAAGAAAACTTTTGTGATTCTCAAAATAAAAATAAAAGTTTATTTTCTGTGGTGTTAAAAAACAAACCTTTCTCCCCACCCCCTCCTCCTCTCTAGCTTCCCAAAAAGCCAAGCAGACACCATTTTGGACTCCTGAGCTTCTCTTCCTTCCTGACTGTCTTCCACCTCACAGCTCAGGCCAAAACTGGCTCCTTCCCCAGGGTCACTGCCCAGCCTCCTTGGGGACCCCCTGAACCCCCTAGCTCCCCAAGACCCCTCCAGGTGTTCACATCACAGAAAGGCAGCTCCCATAAATAAATCTGAGCCTTGTTCAAGCCCTTCACCAGGACCAATTTACTCTCAGGGGACAGGAGGACTATGTTAAATTACGCCACACTGATGCTAACAGTAAAACCCAGAGAAGGGAGAACTCTAGAGATTAAATGGCCAGGTTTCCTCAACAAATAAATTTCAAGGAAAAGAAGAAGGCAAGGGAGGAGGAGGGAGAGAGAGAGATAGTGAGGGGAGAGAGTGTAGGGAGGAGGTATAGTAACTATAGATTTTAAAAAAAAGAAAAGACTTGAGAGACATAACAACCAATTGCAACCTTATTTGCATACCGACTTGAACAACAAAAACTGTGAGGCAAAACAAAATAGAAACAAATGCATGAGACTTGTTGGTATTTGGGTGTTGATATTGGATGATTCGTGAGAATTATTGTTAATTTTGTTTAGGTGTGGTAATGGCCCTGAGGTTAAGTTTGAAAAGAGTTCTTACCCCTTAGAGATACATTGTGAAATATGTTCAAAAGGCAAAAGCAAAAACAAACCAAAAAAAACCTTCCCCAGCTTTCCTCAGGTGCTGCCAGGCCTTTCCTGGCCACCAACCACGCTCTAGACTGCTCCCCAGCTTGTCTTCCTTCCCAGGATCCTCTCCAGCTTTCCCTTCCACCCACACTTTCCTCTGCCCAGACTCACCTTCACGCTACTAGGTTCTGCAGCAGGTCCATCCTTCATGCATGCAGCCCCCTGCCAGTCCTTTCTGACCCTAGCTTCTCCAAGTGCCTCTGTGTTGGCAGCAGAGACCCAGAGCTCACCCAGAATAGCTCTGTTGTTCTTTAAAGTGTCATTACCTACAACACTGACAAGACTGGAGCCAGCTCAAACACCACCTCCAGGAAGTCCCCCTTGACTACCTTCTGTACCACTACACCCGCCCCCAGACATAGAGAAAATATAGTCCGTTGGTTAAGAACGAGGGCTCTGGGGCCAGACTGCTTGCCTGTTAGTATATCCGGGGTTCTCCACTAGCTGTATGACCTTAAGTAAGTTACTTCACTTCCCCGTGCCTCAGTTTCTTCATCTGTAAAATGAAAATAAAAACAGCCAGAACCTCATAGCCTTGTTTTGAGAATTAAATAATAAGGCATTAAAATAATGCATCAATATCAGTTCATTAATTGTGACAAAGTTGCCACAGGAATGTAAGATGTTAATAAAGGATTTGGATGTGAGAACTCTCTGTACTATCTACAAGTTTTTTTGTAAATCAAAACTATTATAAAATAGAAGCTATTTAGAAAAAGCATTACAAAGCACCTATATGTCAGAAATCATTATTAGCACAGAACTTATCCCTTTGAATTGAAATTATGTTTCTATATCTGCCTCCCTGCAGCATAGGAGTTGCTGGGGCCCAGGACCGTATGCTCCAGTTGACTCTGTGTACCACAAACCCAGGATGGGCCCTGGTCTGAAATAGGTGCCAAGTAGTGATGAATGACTGAATAAATGAATACGGAACTGGCCAAACTTTTTCCTTAACCATGACACTCACTACCAGGAAGTTCTGAATAAGCCCTTGGCACTTGACATCCTGGGCACTAATGGCAAGTTTGGGAGCAGGCCCAGAGACAAGAGCACTGTACACAGCCCCTACAGCTCGTCTCGAGGTAGTGAGCTCCTCATTCCTGGAAGTATGTGAGCAGAGATTGAATGACCCAAGCTTCTGGCTTGGGTTTTGCCAAGGTACCTTGTCTAGGGACCTCCCTAGAGTCCAGTGACCCATAGAGAATGTCCTAGCTCAAAAAGGCATTCACCAATTGAGTCTAATCCCTTCCATTTTGCAGATAATAAAACTGAGGCCCAGAGAAAGAGACTGACTTCCCCAAAGTCATGCAGCACCCCATGATGCACCTCAACAACACCCAACTCCAAATCTAAAGCAATTTCCTTGGCCCCACCCTGGCAGTACCTAGCAGTGGGCCAGCTCCCAGCCCACCACTGTCTCAGAGACACTGCAGACAGGTCATTTCTCTCCAGAAGCTTCCCCTACTCCATCTGCAAAGGACCTTGGTCAGTTGAGTCAGGTTCCAGGCAGGTGTCAGGAGGTAGGACCTGGGTTCGTGATGGGGAGCCCAGAAGGACTGAGAGTCAGGAGGGGCGACTTACCTAATGGTGTGCTCAAAATAGATATCATCCATGGAGGCTGTGACGCAGGGACAGCCAGCATGCCTCTCCGCTGGCATCAGGAGAAGAAAGCCATGCGTTAGTAGCCTCGCATTTCACGCAGGCTTCTGATCAGATGTCAGTGTTCCCGAGCTAAGGCCATGCCTTTTCACTAGCATTCCCACCCTTCTTTACTTATTTATTTTTTTACCATGGTTCCTACACCCTGTTTTATATATCTGGGTGTTGTCTGTCTAGTGTCTCTCCCTTCTCTTCAATTGCAAGTTACTTGAGAGCAAGAATCTCTGCCTGCCCCAGTCCCAGAACAGTGCCTCGCACGTAGCAGACACTCAAGAAGTGGCTGTTGAATGAACGAATGATCAAGCCATGCTATTCTACCTCCCAGCCTTCTAGAGTGCCCAATCTCTGCCCAGTCAACGTCACCCTCCTTTGCTTGCTTGCCTCTGTTCACATGACTTTGTCTCTCTAGAATCCCTTCTCTGCCCCCAGGGCTGGGTCAAGGTCTCTCGTCTGTTCTTCCACAGACTCAATTTCACCTCCCTTTACCAGTCCCCATGAAACAGTGTTGTGGGGGGAGCAGCTGGGTCACCTGTTTGTCTCCCCCTGCTCTAAGACTGTGAGTTCCCTACGGATTGGAAAATACTGGGACACTGAAAGGAATGAAATGAGTTCAATTCAGCTCCACTCAACTCAGCTCAGGGTAGGGAGCTCCTCAAGGCAGACAGCATGATCTTGGCTCACAGCACTCTCAAGCCATTCTTGGAGCAGCCACATTTAAGGCCATGCTGTGTCGGTACAGAGACCTAAGGACACTCAGACTTGAGAGGTTTGAGGGGGAAGGTGGGCCAATGTTGAGCATGGAGAAATTGGAGAGGGCATTTCAGGCAGGTGGACCAGCATTAGCAAAGGCCAGGATGAGGCACAAGTGTGTCGCTCATGGGAACAGTGACCGTCTAGGAAAATCGAGTGTATGGGGCCAGCAGTGGGAGGACGGCTATGCCAAGCACAGTCTCACCGGACAGGCAGGCCGTGGTGTCAATCCACTTCAGCAGCTGCCCCACACTCAGCTCACCACGCTGGTTGGTGTGGTAGGGCAGGACCAGCTGGCTCATCTGCACCTCCGTCGGGTTCCGGTACCCTTCACCATCTGCCATGGCACTGTCGTCTTCTGCACGTGAAGCTGACTTTCGGGACTGGCGGCTCGAGAACATAGAGGCAAAGCCCTGGGGAAGAGGTGGGGACAGGGAGGTCAGCTCGTCCCCTCGTTCTGCCCATTCCTGAGACCTGAGGGCTGGAGGGAGAACAGAAAGCACCCCAGAGCTACCTCTTCCCAGACCCCAACTCCAAAAGTGATCACCACCCTCCAGCCCATGGCTCAGACTCCAGGGGGCAAACTTACACCCAGACTCCTTTTAGCCAACCACTCCATGTTAACACGACCTTGGACTCGAGGGAGGGGAACAAGAGAGAGGAATCCTGCAGAGAATTCAGTCCCTGCTCTAGGTTGTGGACCAGGTTTTTAAAGTTTTTTGCCGCACGTTGACCTTCATTCTTGAAAGAGTCCCTGCTCTCTAACCAGGGAATTCGTTCCTAAGGATTGGTTCCCAGTAAAGTGTTTCAAGAAGCAGCTCCTATTTCATTCCCCAAAGGCACTTTCCTCTTCAGATGATGCCTCTGTTAGGTGCTCATTTATCTTTAGCACTTAGCTCTACTGACTGGGAGGGCTCTGGGCGGTCACAGAGCAGCTGTGTGATCCAGGCCAGGGTTGCAGCAGCTGCCAGCTGGAGAACCAGCTGAGAAAATCCTCAAACTCATGAATTAGAGGTGGAGTTTCTGTCTAGGGCCCAGCTTTTCTCAGTCCCCAGGCAGAAGTGGCAAGTACCTAGCAGTCCCTTGGATGGGGTGGAATGGGAAGGGGGAGCCAACCAGCCATTCCATCTCTCTGGCCCACTCTCCCTAATCAGACTGTGAACAAGAACTGGGCACTCACGCGTGCGTGAGAAAAATGACAGGAGGCGTAAGCACGTGAGTTCCAGTTCTCATGGTCAATGCTAATTGTGGTGATGATAACAGTTGCCACCAACATTTATATAGGACTTATCAAATGCTCTTCTAAGAACTTTACGTGTACTGATTCAATTTTATCCACACAACAACCCTCTGAAGTAGGTTCATTACTATCCTCACTTTACAATTGAGGAAACTGAGGCCCAAGTAAGTGTCAAAGCCCAGCTGCGACCCTAGAGGAATGGCTGTAGTCTGTAGTCTTACCCACCATACCATACTACCTGCAGGGCCTCCTGGGGCCAAGATGAAAAGGAGGCCAGGGTCCTGGGCCTGGATTCAGCAGCAAAGACTGCTACAACCCAATGCTGACCCTGCCACAGCTTCTGATGTGGGCCAAGACGGCTCAGGGCAGTGACAGCCCTCTTGCTGGGAACCTGTGCTCCTTATATAATTCCCCTATTGAGGCTCCCATAGCTAATTCAATAAATTCGAAACACACCAAAGCGACTTGTTCAAGGTCAGTGACCCCTAAGTGGTAGAAATGGGATTTGAGCCAGGCCTGTTTGACCCAGAACAGCTTGTGGGTCCCCAGAGAGGTAGTTTAGTCCCAAGAGCCCCTGGGTACCAGATACAGTGCTGGGCACCAAGGGGAAAGAGAGAAGGGCAGCCACTCTCAGAGCTCTCAGCATGGGTGGAGGCTTGCAGGCTGCCAGGCTGCCAGGCTTGCAGGCTCTTGCAAGCATCTCACAGGGTGCTATAGTCCAGGCAGCAGGATTGTCACCATGGCAACCACTGCCAAAGCAATTCCAGCCTGGTGGGCACTGGGGGCCTGCATAAATGTGAATGTGGGTGGCTGCCTTTCTGAGTGTGGGATACAGTAGAGGGAAGAGGTAGGCAGACTGCACTCACCCACACTCTTCCCGATCCCCTCCCACAGCCAAGGGTTCTGCACAGAACAATCCAGGAAGAAGCCCTGGAGAAATTTAAGAAAATAGGGGAGGCAAGATGCAGAGAATAAGCAGGCAGAAGAAAGGGAGCGGATTGTGTGGGGTTTCTGGGCAGTTGTGGACATGCACACACAATGTCCCTGCTTCACGAGCCTATTTTTACATCTACTGCCTCACCGAATCCTTACAAGGAAGGCAGAAAGTAAGGACTGTTGACCCCATTTTACAGATGAGGAAAATGAGGACAGAAAAAGCAGTCAGGACACCTGAGTTCCAGTCCTCTGCTTCTCACCTGGTCAATCCCCACTCCCATCAGCCTCCTATTTCCTGTTTCTGAAAAGGAGTCCTTACCTTCCCAATGGATTCTACATGCCTGGGGGCAGGATCTTTGTCTTATTCATTCATTCATTCATTCATTCATTCATTCATTCATGGAGCACTTCCTCCGTATTGTCCCTTGGCCATATACTGAGAATGCAAAGATAAATCAGGCCAATCCCTTTGAGAAGCTCCTACTCTAGTGCTCATGCCTAGAAGGGCCTGGCACACAGTAGGACCTCATGAAAGGTTTGCAGAGGGGTGAGCAGAGACAGACTTGAGTTTGAATCCCAGCCCTGTCCCTCAGGTGCTATGTGATCCCCAGCAAGTCCCCTTTCCTCCTGAGCCTTATCTATCACTCACAAGGTAGGCAGGGGCAGGGGGAGATTGTTGATCCCTAAGGTACCCCAGCCCCAGTTCCAGGATTCTGGGGTCTCACCCTACAGGGCTGTGGCACACCCAGCTGAGATTTTCAGTGAGGAAGCTAAGGAGCCCTGTCACCCTGTCGGACAGGAAATACTGAGCTCTTTGAACAGGGCTGAGCTCCCATACCCCATCCCCATCCCCTGCAAGCGGAGGGACAAATTCCATTGTAGCTGTCCCCCCACTCACTTCACAAAGAGAAGGGTACATAATCCCTGAGCTAGAGCACCAGTGGAGGGGACAGAGCAGCACTCATGGCCTGGGACACAGCCTCTCAGATTCCAACTTCTTTCTTGGCGCCAAGGCAGTCTGCCCACATTAGGCCAGGCCAGGCCAGGCCTCCTTTTCATCCAAAAGTGGGCAAGCAGCCAGCTTGGGAAGCAGGGGCGTGTGCAGCCCAGGCAGCGTTTGGCCAATGGGGCCCTGGAATCAGGCCACTCCTCCCAGGGCCAGTCATAGGGAGAACGAAGGCCCTGGATGGAGTCAGGTTCTGGAGTGGCCAGCCAGGCTGAGCCAAGACAGCTGACAGGGAGGGCAGAACCTACTACAAGGTGGAGAGGTCATCTGGGGGTCAGAGACGTGCCCTCTCAGATGGCAGCCATGTCAGGCTCTGGGCCCCAGCCACAGCAGAACTGGCCAGATTTGATAATCCCAGACTAGGCCTCAACTGGCTACACCATGGGCTCTGTGTCCCTCTTCCTGGGCCAGCCATGTCACAGACCTGCTGGTCAAAAGAAGCGAGGCCACTTCACTCAACCCCTCACAGCAGGGGAGACTGAGGCACATGGAGGGAAAGTCTGGTCCAGGGTCAGACAGCTCAGGAGCTAGGATGGACCTGCCTGGCCTCCTTCAGGCACTTTGACCACAGCCTCATACTGACCAATGACCCCAGGGAGACAGGTCCTGGGAATCCAGTCACCTGAAGCTCTCCATCTACCCCACTGGCCTGACGCGCCGGCCCCCGCACTGCAGCGCAGTAGACGGATTCCATAGCTTGTCCACAGGCATCCAGTCTCTCCACCTCCTTCCAGCCTGCACACAGTGCCAGAGGGATCATTCCAAAAAACACATCTCCCAATTCAACAACTGCCACACTGTGTCCTGTCCGACAGGAAAACCAGATCCAGTCCTTATAACTCGTCCCACCACAGGCCTCCATTCTGTCCCTTAGGATAACACAGACCTATCTAAAGAGCAAGCCTTGATCAGTCACCTCCCCTGCTCAAGACTCCTCAATGGCTCCCTAATGCTCTCAAGATCAAGGCTCTACTCTGCAGCTCCTGCCACAAACCCCAGCAGCTGTTCTCCCAGCCCAACCACATGCAGTTCCTCAGAGCACCCCTCTCATCCACCTCTTTTCCTCTGCCACAGGGGTGCTGCTTCTACTTAGGATCCTGTTATCTGCCCCATCTGCCAGATGAGTCCTTCCTCCCTCTTCAAGTTCCCCAATCCTTGTCTCTTCCCCAGGGGGAGATAGGGCCTAAGCCCCTGCAGCCTCACTTGTCTCCAGCACAGCACTGACCAAGCTGTGAGGTCACTGTTTTCATAGACACCTCTCCCATCTGACAGGCATTCCCACAGGACAGGGGCAAATTCAAGCCCAGCACAGAGCAGGTACCGAATAAATGCTTATGGAAGAGGCTAATGACGGGCCTCCTTGGAGCTAAGACTTGAAGATGAGGCGGGTCCAAGGTGCAGAGAGAACGTGAGGACAACAGAAAGGAGAAGTGGGAATGGCGGTGGCTCAGGTGGTAGCTCAGATGATGGGAAGAGAGGAGGTGGCAAAGGGAAGCATGAGATAAAGTACTAGGTACCTGTATGGTACCTAGAGGGAGAGGTGCCAAGGAGTCCCCAGAAACCATGGAAGATTCCAGGACAGGGGCATGGCCTCCAGGGATCAGTCAGAAAAGGAGACCAGCCAGCAGAGATAACTTTGTGCCTGCAGGAACCATCAGGAACCACAGGCCTAGAGCAGAGGAGCTCACGGGAAGAAGCAGGCTTGGGGGATCTCTCAACTAACTCACCATAACAGGCCTTGTACATTGACCTGGCCTGGGTTCAAATCTTGTTGCAGAACTAACTTGTGTGACTTCACTGTGAGGTGCTCAACTTCTGTGGGTCTGTTTTCTTGTCTATAAAAACAGATTATAATACCTAACTCCAGGGATATTCCTAAGGATGAAATTAAATGAGATCAAGTGTTTAAAACTCCTGGCACATGCCTGCCATATGGTTAACATTTCTTGAGCACTTACTATTAGCATTTTAAAGCTGAGTTTAGGCTCTCTATAGAAATAAACCTGGGAAAGACCTAAATGTAATTGACACTGGACTTTTTGTAGCCCTTTCTCACCCATGAGTTCACCAGAACCTCACAGTGAAGAGGCAAGATCGTTTAAGGGGCAAGATTGTTAGCCTGTTTGAGAGGTTCCGCGAGAATTCAAAAAGCCATTGAAAGTGGAGCAGGGACTCAAGCCAGAGTGTGAGACCGCAAAGCCCATGTTCCTCCCACTCTCCCTCCCTGCCTCTCCCAAAGGGGTGGGAACTAGAAGGCAGGCCCAAGGCGGCAGGGAGAAGCGGCCCTTGGTCCACCCTCAGAGCCAGTGCCCATGAAACGCCTGTTTGTCTGAGCCAGACCGCTCTGAGCCGTGTGAGGGAGCTGCCTAAACTGATGCCCTATCCCCACAAAGGTGGCTCCAGCCCCCACAAAGAGACCAGGATGGCCCTCCCATGGTTTCCTCACCAGCAAGGCAGGCACCTTTAACATCCGAAACTCTCCTTCACGCCTATTCCCTGCTTTCTTCCCAAAAAAGGCTCTGAGGCAGACTGCACACACACACACACAGAACACACAAGCACCAGGAGCCAAAATGCAAACAGAGCTAAGGAACCAAATAAGGGACGAGTGATTATGTTGGGAATCCAGTCGCACAAAGATGCTGCCATAAAGAATTTCATTTGGCCTTGAGATTCCCAGTAGACAAGGCAAAAAAGGGTAGCAGTAGGTACCAAACTCACGTAAAAAGTGGAAGCACTCATCCATGAACCTAGCCTGAGGGCTGGGAGAAAGACACAAGTGGGCTGTTCCATAGGCTCATAATTGTCATATAACATTAGATCATGTTATATAACATTAGGTCATATTTTCATTCTAGAAGATAAATAATGGTCCCCAGTGCCCTATACAAACGTCTTCGTTTTACTTCTAGCTATAGGGTGTGTTGGTACTTAACGTTTTTCAATATTTGGGAGTGGGAAAGGTAGAGAATTAAACCAATATATTTTTAAGCACCTCTTATATTCCATTCATTTAGTTAACATTTATTGACTACCTAGTATGTATCAAGTTCTATGCTAGGAGCTTTCAGATGTATTATTTCAATAATTCTCATATCGACCCTGTGAAGCACTGTTATTCTATTTATTTTGCTGATATGCAGACCAAGGCTGAGAACAGGTACATTGCTTCTGAACACCTGAGAAATCAGACATGCCCAGACCCATGAGCCAAAGTCCACGTTTACATCTCTAAAGCACTTCCATAGGCCTTGGAGATGGAGAAGATAGAAGAAATTCTTCCCATCTGAGACTCGGAGAGGGGAAGCAAACTACTCCAAGTCACACATCCAGTCAGTGATCAAGGGGAAAACAGAGGTCAGGGCCCGGAGTTCCTGCCCAGAGCCCGAGGCCTGGTTCACGCTGATCAGGCAGTGGGCTTCCCCCTTCTGACAGCCAGCTCTTGGCCTTTCTCAGTATGGAGAGACGGGGGTGGGAGGACCTCCAACCTTCTAATCTGCACTGCACCCCAAATCTGGTGAGGAAGGGAGCTGGGATGGACATAATTGAAACTCTGAGCTAAGGACAAAACTTCTGTCCAGCCCCGTCTCACCTTTGGAAGGAGAGCTTCATGGGGGCCTTCCTGTAAAGCTTAACAACACTGGAACTTTTATCAGCTCATCATCCCCAGAAGACCCTGGGCAAGTTACGTTACCTCTTTATACCTCAGCTTCCTCAACTGCCAAATGAGGAAAGTAAAAGAACCTGGGTTGTAGTGAGAACGATAAACAACAGTTAATTTCGGGTAGCTATAATCAAAATCATGGAAAATAAGTGTTTGCAAGGATGTGGAGAAAAAGGAGCCATCTTATTGACTCATTATGTTACATACCTGAAACTACTATAACATTGTATGTGAATTACACCTCAATTTAAAAACATAAAACTTAATTTTAAAAAAGGACCCCTCATACATTGCTGGTGGGAATGTAAAATGCTTGAAAAATAGTTTGATGGTTCCTCAAAAAGCTGAGCACAGAAATACCATATGACTCAGCAATTCCATTTCTAGGTATACACCCGAAAGAACTGGAAACAGGTACTCAAACAAGTACATGAACACACATGTTCATAGCAGCACAATTAACAATAGCCAAAAGGTAGAAACAGTCCAAATGTCCATCAACTGATAAATGGATAAACAGATTGTGGTATACACATTTAATAGAATACTAGACATAAAAAGGAATAAAGTATTGATATATGCTAAAACATGGATGAACTTCAAAAGCACAATGCTAAGTGAAATAAGCCAGACACAAATGGTCACATATCTCCTGGTTCCATTTATGTGAAATATCCAGAATAGATAAATCCATAGAGACAGAAAGCAGATCGGTGGTTGCCAAGGGCTGGGAATGGAAGAATGGGAAGAAACTGCTTTTGCTTTGGAGGGATAGAAACGTTTTGCAACCAGACAGAGGTGGCGGCTATACAACACAGTGAATGCACAAAAGGCCACTGAATTGTACACTTTAAAATGGATAATTGTATGTTTGATTTCACCTTGATAAACTTTTTAATTCTTCAGAAAAACATCTTAGATAAGCATTAGGTGAGTCTGCTAAATAAATGTAAATGTCAATTTTTAACAGAAGATGTTGGAAGCAGACTGTTTAGCATGGTACCTGGCACATGGTAAAAATGGAAGATAGCTTTTCTTATTAGCTCTCTGGGCCTCAGTTGCCTTATCTGTCAAATGGGGCATTTAACTTTAGTTTCCAAGACTCTTTCCAATCATGAAGGGCTTGGCTTCCAAGAACTTTTCAACAAGTCCTCCAACTGTTGGTGGGATTGCAAACTAGTGCAGCCACTACGGAAAACAGTTTGGAGGTTCCTCAAAAAATTAAAAATAGAACTACCTTTTGACCCAACAATTGCACTTCTGAGTATTTATCCAAAGAAAAACTAAAACACTAGTTCGTAAAGATCTATGCACCTCTATGTTCACAGCTGCGCTATTCACTATAGCCAAGATATGGAAGCAACTTAAGTGCCCATCGACAGATGACTGGATACAGAAGTTATGGTATGAATATAAAATGGAATACTACTCAGCCATTAAAAAAATGAAATCTTACCATTTGCAACAATATAGATGGACCTAGAAGGTATTATACTGAGTGAAATAAGTCAGATAAAGATAAATACTTATATGTAGAATCTAAGGAACAAAAGAAATGAACAAACTAAATGAAAACAGACTCACAGATACAGAGAACAAAACTGGTGATTGCCAGAGAGAAAGGGGGTTGTGGGACTGGATAAAAAAGTGAAGGGATGAAGAAGTACAAATTAGTAGTTTCGAAACAGTCAGGGGGAGTTAGAGTATAGCATAAGGAATACAGACAATATTATTGTAATAGTTGCGTGTAGTGCCAGATGAGTACGAGAGTAATTGGGGGATCACTTCATAAATTATATAAATGTCTAACCATTGAACTGTATACCTCAAAGTAATATAAAATAATAACAAAAAGTTTTTTTAAAAAGTCCTCCAAGATCCCACACAGACCACTGCCAACCTCCAGTTTTGCTCAAATCATGTGACCCCAGCCTCATGGGCTTCTTTCAATTCCTCATACTCATCATGCCGCCCCCCACCACAGGGCCTTTGCCTGTGCCATTCCCTCTTCTCTTCACCTCTGCAATGCCTATTCATCTCCCAGTTTCATTATCTCTTCCCTCATTCTCATGTTCCAAGCACTGTGTACCTTCCCTCTGTAATGAACGACAATGTTCATTTAGTTGAAGTTGTATTTGACTGACACCAGACCAGAAGATCCAACAGGCAGGAGCCCTCTCTCTCTACGGGACCCAGCACAGAGCGTGGCTGTTTGTAGACCAAATGAATGAGCTCGTTCAGTGGGTTTCTGATTCCCATCAATGTCACCCCACGTACACGGGAAGAATACAGGCCATGAAGCCAAGCAAGCTTCCCCAGTAGAGGCCCAGCTCCCACCCTGCCCCTTCACCTCATTCTAGAATAGAGTGCCCTGAACATCACCTGCCTCCCTCCAACTCCAAGATAAAAATAACCTTGTCTGAAATCTGACACCTATCCTCAGCCTGAGTCATCAAGAGAACTCCCGCAGCCCCACGAAGAAGGCTGCCAGGGGCCAGAGTTGGTGGAGAGGACATTTCCTGCTTTCTCATTCCTAACCCATCTGACCCAAAGGCACATATCTGAGGTGTTATCTTTGGTGAGGTACACAGGGGACCTAAACCCAGAAAAGTCCCAAGTCATGTCCAAGCTTCCCCTACTCTGTACCATACAGCTGGGCTTAGGCACAGGTTTCCCGCCTCTACCTACATGGCAGCCCTTTCCTTCACCATGAGATGAGGAGGACTTCACAGATCGATTACAACTACCTGCTTGTATGGCTGGGGAGACTGAGACACGGGAGGCTCTCTGTCCAAGGTCTCAAGTGAAAGGGCTAGAGTCAGGCAGACCTTGGGTGAGTTATTGAGAAATTGTGACAGACATGGTCACCCCATCTCATCTGAGAGTAGTGTGAAGATTAAAAGAGATCCCAGAACTGAAGGCACCTGGCTGTGACATGCTGTGCACAAGCGTGGAAGCATCCGTGTGAGTAGGCTGGAGAGGGTGGAGCAGTGGGCTGGGCCGGGATTTGTCTTTCCTAAACCACCACAGGCCCCAGCAGCCTGCGTTTCTCATCTTTGGGGAAGTGGAAATGTGGAAAGAGAGGAACGTGGGACTGTGGGTTCTGGAGCGGGGTAGGCTGCATGGGAACCCCAGACCTACCCTCAGAAATGCAGGGCGGCAAGCAACTTGCTTCCACCTCCACCAGTTATTCATGTGTTTGGCAACAACAGAGCTCCCTCACATCCCCATATCCTCACCTGTAAGATGATATCAATAAGTACTTTGCAGAGCTGTCCCGAGACGCAAAGGAGGGGACATAGGGAAAGTGCTTTGTAAACTGCAGCGGTCTGGCCAGGAGGACAAGCTCCTCACAGAGCCAGGGTCTAGGTGGGAAGGCAGCAATGGAACAAGGGGTGACCTAGGAGGTGCTGCTACACTGAAGGGCAGCGGGGACCTGTGAGCATGTGTGTGGAGCCTGCAGAACAAAGGACTAGCTGTGTGGGGCCAGGGGTTCAAATTAACTGCAGCCAACACTCTCGTTCCCTTTTCTTTGTATTGTTTGGGTACTGTCCCAGCAATATGCCCCACGACTAACGACTGAAGGGATGAGAGCAAGTTTTGTTTTGTTTTTGTTTTGTTTTGTTTCGATCTCCCTGGCCCCAGCTTCCTCATCTATAAAACTGAAAGTGTAGGTGTGCAGGTGAGACTGAGACTGATCACTCTCTCTCGCTTAAGTATGTAATACGTGCCAGGCACTGTGCTAAGCACTTACTTTGCATTATCTTGTTCAATCTTCACACGGCACTAACAGATGAATGTTGTTAGTATTCTCATTTTGTAGAAAAGAGACTCCAAAAGGGGAAGTAACTTGCACACACGCGCACGCACACACACACAATCACACAGCAACTCAAAGCCTGAGGCTGTTCGGCTCCTTTGCTGTAACTGCCTCTCTTGCCTGATAGGCATGGTGGTCACCGCTGCAACTCAGGCATTCATGCCAGGCAAGGCCCCTCCTCACCACACATGCCGGGCCGGGACCCGTATAGGGACGTTCCCCTCCCTGCCCACCCTCAAGTCCTCTGCAGGAAACAGTGATGCTATCAGTACCTCCTACCTGTCCTACTGGATGCTCAAGGCCCAGAAGCCTATCAGGTGGCCACCATCAGAAGAATACTGTAAACTGTCTGTGAGCTGAACACTGTAGCTCGTAAATTCTCAGCTCTCAGGAAACCTCCCAGAGACCGGGGGCTCACTCCCTATTGATGCAGACCCTGCCACTGAAGAACAGGTCTTCCTATCAGATTCTTCAATCCCATCCCCCCACCCTTCTCCGTAGCGCTGCCAGCTGCCTCCTTGTGGCTTCCTCTTTTGGGGCTGTTTGCCACCTCCCATCCCCTACCTCCTGCAGATGCTACAAAGAGACAGGAGAGGTCTGCACACAGGCAGTTTAAACCTAAATCTTATGGGCCCCAATCACTCTGATAGTATATGTGGCCCCTCAGGGGAGCTACTCTGATAGCACCCAGCCTGAAACTCACATTCACAGGCAACACCCCCATGATGGAGCTCCTGGTAGTGAGCTGGGCCTTTCAGGAACTGTGAAGAACAGGCTCAACCTCTCTCTTCATCAGAGTCCTTCCTGCCTTCCCTGTCAGACAGCCAAGGCAGCTGCCTGACACTGCCTCTAGGTCACCATGGCAACAAGTGGCCAGGTGATAGGTCAGGCCCTGTCACCCTGCCAACAACCCTGTTTAACCTTGGAGCTGGAAACAACAGCTACAGGCATCACAAGTCCCCTTTAGGAGGGCATGGGAGAGGGAGAGAATGAGAAGAGGGAAAGGAGAAGAAAAAGGTGACAGAGACAGAGAAAGAGAGACAGAAGGGAAACAGAGGGAGGGGAAAGAGAGACGGAGATTAGAAAAACCGTGTGGTCAAATAATAGAGGCTGAGGCTGGTAGGGAACAGAGGAAGTAAAAGAGAGAAGGAAATTTCTCTCTCTCTCTCTCTCTCTCGCTCTCTCTCGCTCTCTCTCTCTCTTTCTCTCTCTCTCTCTCTCTCAAGGGAAGTAAGAGAAGCAGGAAAGGAAAGGGGCTCTCTCACCTTCCCAGACTGTACACATTCCTCAGGCCTCAGCTGCTCCTCTCAGCCCTGCAGGGTTCTGGCCGCAGCTGGGACTTCCTGCCCCAGGAAGCTGGCAGCACGTAGGGTGGCCCCCTGGAGGCCCAGCACTTCTCCAGTCCTTGCAGGCCCCTCCTGTTGAGGGTTGGTATCTTCCCCGCACCCCACCTCCTGAGGGACCCCTTCCCTTCCTGTGAGACCCCTTCCCTTCCTGTGGGACCCAGCCTATCAGGCAGCACCCTGGGGCTGACCTCCCCCACAATCCCCAAGGCCCCAGACATCCCCAGTTCTCCTGCCTGCCCAGGTCTACGGTCCTCCTAGTCTTCTTTCCCGCCACATTCAGCTTTCCCTTGAACAACATGCCAACTTTTTCCCACAAAGTGTTCAAGAAACCATTCCAAAGCAGAGCTGGATTGTGATATCTGTGAACACATTCCCTTACCCTATGTGAGGAGTGGACCAGGCCTTAGAATGAGGCCTAACAAGGAGATGCCCACCCTCAAGGGGCTGCTTCTAAGGCCTGGAGTCACCAGGCTTAAGGGTATGACCCAGGGCTGGCCCAGCCCATCTCCAGCAAGGGCCGCTGACCTGAGCAGAGCAAGGTAGATGGATGGCTCTCCACAGGGTGCTTACCACACACACTCCAGGTCCTTCCCTCAGCCTCAAGCTCTCTGGCTGCCGGTTACCTGTCCTAGTCCCACCTCCACCTCTATGCGCCCTACACTGTCTCAGAGGAATCTGAGCCCACGGGAGAGCTTTGCTGAAGAAATGATGATCAGGGCACAGAGAGAGAAGGTAAAAAACAGGAAGGCCCAAGGGGCTGGCAAGAGGGCAACAGAAGACAAATCCGCTTGGAATCCTAGCCCTGCCCATCTCCCTGGGTAACCATAAGCCATTTACTTAAGCCACTCTCAACCTCACTTTCCATATCTATAAAATGGGAATAAAAATATCATAGAGAGGATTCAATGAGATTCTATGTGCAAGGTAGTTAGAATAGGATCAGACCCTTTAAAGTGCTCAAAAAGTGTCAGCTCTTCATGTTGTTGAAAAGCAAGGCATTATAAATGACACAGGAAATCATCAGAGCCAGGAAGGGCCTGCACAGGTCTCTGGGGATAAGAGACACCCATCATGACCATCCAGGCAGCCCTCGCAGAGCCCTTGCCAAGCCTGAGGATGAAGGCCCACCTTCAGACAGACAGCGGAGCTTTGGGGAAGCTCCCAGCAGCAGTGGGGGACAATCTGTCTAGCACCGGGGCTTCATTTCAGCCATGAACCAAGATGCTGAACAGAAAGGATTCTGAGGAACTCCACAGAGGCCTCCCACAGATGTCCATATACAGTCTAACCAGACTCAGGAACTGCTGGGCCTTAAGTAGATGTGACAGAAAGGCTTAAGACCCCTCACGAAGGAAATGACTTCTTGGAATAAAAGGTGGCAATCACTAGAAACCAGCTCCAGATCACTGGGAACAAGGCCTTCCAAGCATAAGGAAAGAGATCACTGGGGCGGGAATAGGCATATTTTGCACATTTTTCATTTGCATAAATCCAGAACTTTGTAAGTGCTCAGTAAACATGTTAAATCGAACCTGAGAGGTATCACCAGTGGACTGACATTTGTCTGCTCTGTTCAACATTTGATCAAATGGCTTGAATGAAGATATGCCAAGTCATAGATGGCAACCTGAAACGTAACAAACGTAAAACCAAGCAGATGAAAATAAACAGGATTCATGGTATTAGGCTGCATATATATTTTTCCGTTGCAGTCATTTTGCTTTAAGTTATATACATGCTGGGGTAGCTCTAGCTTAATGGTTGTTTATGAAAAAAAACAAGCCGCATGATTTCACCTGTCCACAGCTCAACAGTGACAACTCTTGCTGTAACCAAATGGGCACCCTGTGGTACTGAAGTCTTCTGCTGTGGTGAGGGGTGGGGATGTGTTTAAGGCAGGAAAGATTTAGTGGTGGGGAGGAGACACCGCTAGTACATGGCAGGCAGCATGAGGCCCAGACCTATGAAGGGGAACAGAGAGAACAGGGAGTGGCACAGGACAACCAGGCCCTATGAGAGACAGTGAGGGGCTGGGCAACATGTAGCCTAGGTGATGGGCCTCTGGCTGCAGATCTAAGGGCTAACTGGGTCAGAGGACAGGAAAGGTCGTAGTCATGTATAAAACCAAGACCAGATGGGGTGGACAAGTTTAGAAAGAAGCCAGTTCTGGCTGGGGATCAACACCGATTCTTTTTAAAACTCTTGTTCATTTCTTCAAGGTGCTGGGACTATAGCATCGAACAAGACACAGACTCTTCTCTTATAGACAGTCAACAAACAAAAAAGCAAGATCATTTTAGGGAATGAAAAGTGCTACAAGAAAAAAACAGCGGATGTGACAAAAAGAGAAGGTGGTGGACAGGGAGGGCTAATTTATGTTGGGTAATCAAAGAAGCTTCACAGCCAAGATCTGAATGAATGACAAGAAGGAGTGATTTTTCAAGGCTCTGGGGGCACAGGGTTCCAGGTAGAGAAACAAAAGGTGCAAAGATTTCAAAGAGGGATGAGGACAAGCTTGGCTGCCGGAGGAACAGCAGGGTGGCCAGGGTGGCTGGAGCATTGTCAGGGAGTGGAGCACAGTAGGTCATGAAGTCAAGGGAAAAGGCAGGGCCCTTGTCACCCAAGGCCTTGTAGGTCCCAGTGGAGTTTGGATTTTATTCCAAGTGTGATGGGAAGAACTGGAGGCTGTAAGTGGGGAGGTAGGTGACCTGACCTGGCATTTTAAGATCACTCTGCTGTTGTGTGAGGATGGATTTCAGGAAGAGGGAAGAAGCAAGGAGACTCCTCAGTGGGCCACTGCAGTCCAAGGAGAGATGATGGAGCCTGGGCTGGGCTAGTAACACTGGAGACTAGAGAGGTGACAGCCCCAGGGAGTACCTGGGAGGTGGAGCCAGCACAACTTGCTGATGGATTCCACCTGTGACAGCAAGAGAACGGGGGCAGTGCAGGGAGGACTCGGGCTTTAGACAAATGGCAGGTGGATGCCACATGGTGCTGCTTACTGAGTTGGGAGAGACCAAGGGAGAAATAAGGAGGAGGTGGAATCAAGAATTTTTGAGATCCTATTAAACACTAAAGAGAGATGTCAAGGAAGCAAATGAATGTTCAAGGTTAGAGCTCACTGGAGAAGAGGCGGCACCTGGAGACATGAGGGCATATGGGCATTTAAGATCCACAGCACTTGCAATCAGTCAAATATTGCTGCCAATTCTTTGCTTCTCTACGACAGGTCAGGTCTAATCCCCTCTGGAGCCTTGAGTCTGGGTAGTCGCCCATAGTGATATTTCAACTGGTGACTTCTGAGGCTAGATCAATCATGAGAAGCCTGGCAGCTTCCACCTAGGCCTCTTAGAACTCTTGCTGTGGTGAAGCCAGTTGCAAGGTGAGGTGAGAAGTCTGATCACCCTGAGTCCATTGTATGAAAAAGCTCCAAGCTCCATGTGGGTGCTGGGAATGACAGTCCCAGCTAGCCCAACCTTCTGGCTATGCCAACAGGCCAGATACCAGTGACACCACCTCAGACTCCCTTGTCATGCCCATCTGCCAGCTGAATGTTACCAAGTAACCTCCATCAGTGCCACGGAGAGCAGAAGAGTCACCCAGCCAAGCCCTGCCCGAATTGCTGACCCACAAAATCTCAAGATGTAATAAAACGGTTCTTGTTTTAAGCCACTAAGTTTGGGGGTAGTTTGTCACACAGTGTAGTAACTAGAATAGACATCCAAGGAGAGAGCAAAGACAGCTATCGAAAGGTTGGGTGGGAGGAGGGGCCTGCAGAGGACTGAGAAGGAGCATTGGGCAATATGGGAGGAGAACCAGGAAAGGGTGGGTCTCCAGAAGGACAGGCACCTGCAGATCCAGGGTGCTGAGAATTCAAGGTAAGGGAGTGAGAGGGAGGGCAGAGAGAGAGAGGAGTCCAGTCATGGGGGATTAGGGAACGCAGGAGATACAAAGAAGTGAAAGCAGGGACCACATAATACTCTTTCGGAGATTTTTGTGGGAAAGAGGAGCAAAGAAACGAGAGAGGAGTTGGAAGGGGACCTGGGGACAGGGGAGAGGTGTAGTTTGCCTGGATGCTAGGAGGTACTAGAGCTCATTTGTCTGCTAATGGGACAGAGCCCGTAAGAAAGGGGTCCTCCTGAGCCAGAAAGCTGCTACAACACAAGGGCTGCCCAAGAACTGCCCTTGCAAAAGCTCAAAGATCCTTTCTTAGAAATTGATGACTGTCAATTATTGTGCACTTTCTGTGTGCCAGGCCTCACTCATCCTTTGGGGTCCTTTAATTCTCAACTCCACTCTGAAGCAAGAGTCCTCATTCTGTGGTTGAGGAAAAGGAAACTCAGACAGGGAACATGGAAAGATCCACCCAAGGACATATGGCCAGTAAAAGGCAGATGAGAGATTGGTCTTCGGTTCTCTGACTCCAGAGCCTGGCAGGGGTCGTGCTGGGGGGACACCAGCCCTGAAGGAGATCCAGTCACCAGCCCTCAGGACTTCTAGCACTTTGAAGACCCTCCATGGGTTGCCTCTCATCACTCCCGCCTTTCAGGTGACAGGAAGAAAAGCTGACCAGTTCATCCCACCTGGGCTGTGGGGATCTCAGCACCCCCACTGTCATTATCCCAGAGCAGCCTATCCACAGGGCCAAGCAGGTTCAGAAGTCTCTCTCAGCTTCTCGACTGCCTAGCTGAGAACCAGCTTGCTCAGTGAGACACATCTCTTAGCCCGGCTGCCCGGAAGCTCTCCTTTTATCTTCAAAAGCAAAGTAGGGTGAGTAGAGGCCAGGTAAACTCAGAGCCCCAGGAGGCCCTCAGGGTAAGGAGTGGAGTGGTGCTGGGGAAGTGGGGGGGGGTGGCACGGGACAAGTAGCTATTCTCCCCTTCCCCCGCTCTCTTCAGGGGAGGGTCCCTCTCCTTGCCTCAAAGTCATTTAACCCTCAGGCCCTTTCCTCTCTCTAGGCCCCCATTCCCACATGCCCCACTGCTCTTAAGGCCTGTAGGCATGCCATTCAATCTCTTGAAATTCATCTTCTCTGTATAAATGCCAGCATGGAGCTAACCTGCTTGGCACAAGGCAGACTCAGGTGACAGGGACCATTATTTCTCCTGTGTCCCCATGTTACAGAGAGGAAACAGGCTGGGAAAGTGGTAGCTGCTACCAACTAGATAAGAGCCAGCTAGAGTCTTCTGACTCCAGACCACCCACCTATCCCTCCCTCAGCTCATGGGTACCATATCCCCAGAGAAGGGTCTTTCCACACCCTCCCTAAGGAATCAAAAGGAAGTAGAGACCCACCTGGTTCAGCTCAGCCCTGGAGTGTGCTGGAAACCTCAGGCTGCTTTAGGAAGGCTCAAGGGCCACTCCCCTTCCAACCTCTGACCAGTTTCCAGGACTGGGAGCAGGGCCATACCTGACTGGCCACACCCCTGGGGCGGATCACAGCCTGTTGTAACTGCCACTCCCATTGTCTAGAGGACGATGCCAAGGAGTAGAGAGACCTGGGGTTTGGCACCACCACCTGCAGTGAGCATCTTATCCCAAGTGAGGGGCCACAGGGGAGGTGCTGCCAGCCAGCCTGCTGACTCTCTGGGCTTTTGGACAACTATACCAGGTAAAACAGGTACACGTGCTTCCTAGATTGTAAAGTAGGTACACACAGGAGGAGACACTAAACTCCTTGAAGACAGGGGCCAAGTCCCATGCACCTGTAGAGTCTCAGTGCCTCACTACATAATTTTTTTTTCCAACTCTATTGAGAGATGATCGACAAATAAAACTTGTAGATATTTAGGTTGCACGATGTGATGTTTTGATATACATATACATTGTGAAATGATTACCACAATCAAGAGATGCTTAATATTTAATGTCTACTGACATTAATTAATGTCTGATTTGCTGAGGTCAAATTATTACTATTGAAGAAGCCCAGGACAGGACATACATATTACCCTCAAGGGGTCACTGACAAATTCTCTCCCCAGTCCTTGTAGAACAGGCTCTTTCCCACATCTCATGCACGAGTGGCTCTGACCATGCTTCCTGACCTGGAAAAGCTTTCACGTCTAACTCATCACCTCTTCTAGGGAGCCTGCTCTGCCCTTAAACTGCGAGGGGCTACCTCTGGGCTTCTCTCTGTCACAGCCTGGCCACGCTGCTGTCATCATCAGTTTGTTCCTCTCTCTGTCTCCTCATCAGCTTGGGGCACCTGAGGACAGGTCTAGCGTGACTCATGCCTGTGTCCCCAAAGCACCAGACTCTGGTCCTTTCCATCACTGCCTTAATGCCACCTCCTAGCCAAAAGGAAGCTGCTCCTGGGGAATGGCAGGAGCACACAGGCCCACAGCCAGGGAGCTGGCAGAGGACCCAGCTGCCAGCACCATCTGTCCCTGGAGCCACAGGACAGAGCAGGCACAAGGCAGCAGTGTCAGTTCCTCAGGTCAGCCAGGTCAGCCCAGGACAAGGAGAAGAGCCACAGCACCAGGGCCCCTGCCCAGGTGCAGCTTAGTACCCTAAGACAAGACTTGGAATTCTTTAACTAGTTCAAAGCAGGTCAATGCCAGAGCCTTGGTTTTCTTATCTATAAAGCCAGATGAACACCAGTAGCCTGGCAGAGCTGTTGGGAAGTTTAAATATGCCTGACACTTAACAGGCACCCAATAGAAGCTGTCTTTTACCATCTCATCCGACAGCCAACCCTGTCATTGACCCATTGAGGAAACTGAAGTACAGATGAGATGAAAAGAAAAGAACCAACATTCACCATGGCCGATTATGTGCCAAGTTCTATGTTCCTCCTCCTAAGTCTTTCATCTTGCCAATGATCTAACAAGAGCATTGTACAGGAACAGGCCTAGTTCACAGATGAGAAAACTGAAGCTAATAGGGGTGAAGTTAGTTAGTGTCTGCAAGGCAGCTCCCTGGACACTTACACTGTGGGGCAGAGCAGTGAGGCGCCATCCGGAGGCTCCAGGGATGCCAGTTCTGCCTCACCTGGACCAGGTACAGGTAAAAGGCACTAGGGCAGCCTTCCTTGAGGCTGGTGTGTGCAAAGTGGAGGGAGGCAGGTAGCCCTGGCTCTGCATCGTCAGTATATGACGATGGGCAACGGAGACTAGGAGGGGGTGGGTCTGAGTGTGACACACAGTAAGACCATATTCTGGGTGCACAGAGGCTCCAGATGCCTTCTTGGTCAAGACAGAGGCTTGAAAAGGGTCCTAGACCCATAGATAAAGGTTCTGAGTCCCTTGCCAGCTGTACAGGCCTAGGAACATCATTTCGCTTCTCCATGCCTTATCTGTACCAGGGGCCTGATCCTATTGTTCACCCCCTATTATGGGGGCTCTGGGTAGATGGGAATGTGGCTGGGACCTTCAAGGTTCTGGCCATCCAGAGGAGAGGAACCATGATGATGTGTTTTCCTAGGTTCCTGAGCTCAGCGTGCAGGGACTGCGTACCTTGGCACCAAGCCTGGAGGGCCAGAGAGTCCTCAAGGAGAACGCAGTCTAGTGGCAGGACGATACAACATACCACATTCTAAACCCCAAACCTTGCCTACAGGACCCACACACCCAGCCCGCAGCACATGGCAGCCATGTCTCAGCTCCTTTCAGCTGCTCTGCCCTCACTCACTCGACTCCAAGCCACACTAGCCTCCCTTCAGCAGCTCAGAGGCACCAAACTCCCCTCACCTCGGAGCCCGCAAATGAATGCTGTTCCCTCTGCCTGTAATGCTCTTCCCTCAGCTCCTTCCATAGCTGCCTCCTTCTCGGCTGCTAGGTTTCTGCTCAGTTGTCACCTGCTCAGAGAGCTCTCCCCTGACCTCTCTCATTATTCTCTAACAGTTCTCTGTTCTCCAGATAGCCTCAGTTTAATCTCAGCGGTTCCACTCACTAGCTGTGTGACCTTGGGCAAGTTACTTAACATCTCTGTCTCAGTTGTCTCAGTTTCATCTTAAATACGGGCACGATACCATCATCTACTTCAGTGTTGTTATAAGGAATAACTTATATGCATGCTTGGCATATAGCTAACACTTCTTATGTCGCATTCACTCCTCTTACAGCACTTAGCACAGATTTTCCTTGTGCATTTCTTTGACCGCCTTTTCACTGTGTCTCTGTCATTAGCTGTCAGCTCCATACACCAGCCTAGGTTCATCACAATGCATTCAGCACCTGACACATGCTAATCCCTGTGGAGGAAACAACTAAAGTCAGGACAACATCCTGAGGAAACACCATTAATTTGGGGGTAGGCAGGATGGGGACTTGAAGGGGAAATGATGGCTAAGCCAGGTTTTGAAAGGTAAAGAAGAGCCTCCAGAGGAGACTAAGCACTACGGGTGTCTGCCCACAGCTGAGACTGGGGTTCAAATGTGGCTCTTAAATAGGCCAAAGCTAAATGGCCAAGTCTCGCCTCTTCCTCCAGGAAGCCTTCTAGGACCACTTTAGCCCCCTTCTGTGCTACCATTGTCATTCATTCATTCAGTAGCTTTTGCATTCCTACTATATGATGGATACACGGCATTTTATGTCTACGGGCCTCCCCTCTACCTCCACACAGTGAGATCCTCAAGGCAGATGGCCCCTGCCTTTCACCATCAGGACCAACCTCAAGGTGATGCACAAACCCTTCACAATTGTCCAGCCCCCTAGGATGTTAAGGCTGGTTGGGGACCTCAGGGACAGCCAGAGAGGGGGAGCACCTAGTCCAAGGTTACAAATGAGCAATGGGGTAAAGATAACATTCTAATCCAGGGTGACCAAACGTTGTGCCCTCAACCTCCCCACACTCTGAACTAGACCCCTAATGAGGCTGTGGGGCTGGGTAGGGAAGAGCACCTCCAGTTGTCCACAGGTTCAGGGTGAAGCAGGGGGTCACCCAAGGGGTGTGGAGCAGCGTGTAGGTCTGTGGGCGCATGAGCATGTGCACAGACAACAGCGCTGTTTCTAACCTTTAACCACCCTGTCGGCGGCACTGCTCGGGCACAGGGCTTCTCAGGGGAACTGGCACGAACAGCCCCATCCTCATTTCTGGGGTAAACAAGGTTCCTGGGCCCCAGTGGGAGCTGAGCCAGGCTAGAATTCAGGCTGAGCAGAGATACCCAGCCTCCCAGCCTCCCACTAGAGTGCCAGCGGTACCCTGCCAGCCCAGGAGTGTGGGACTCAGTGCCCAGTATAGACTGGCCCTTGGATGGGGTTTCCACTGAGAGAGACTGGACAGGGAACCTTCCCAGCACCAATGAACAGGCACTCAGTGCTCTGCTAGCCCCCTACCTCAGCTTGGCAGCAGACTCACCACCTTGTTCATTCACTCACTCACTCACTCACTCACTCACTCACTGTGCAGCGTTTGCTGGGTACCCAGTGGTGGGTAAAAGCCAGAACATTCTGACTCCGAAACACCCAGTGCCTGCAGAAACAAAGGATACTGATGAGGGCCTATGGTTATCTGAGGCCTCCCTTCTGCTCCCGGTTTTCTAGTCCCCAGTGAAGAGAGTTTGGTAGGGTTTTTTGGATTGCTTGCTGTTCATTAAAAATAGCTTTGGTAACAACCCAGAAAACAGTCTGCAACCCTCCTGTATTCCCGGAGAACTAAGAGAATTCAGGAGGAATTCAGGTCCAAGGTGACCTGTCACCTGGGCAACAGTCCAAAGGTAGCCATCCAGACCAGAGTGTTCTCAGCCAGCATGAGGTCGCTGGTGTCACCTTGTGGGCCCAACTTCCACACCCCACACCCACCTCCACTCCTAGACTCAGTAGGAAGTGAGGGACATCAAGAAGAAACAGAATGCTAACTGGGCTCCGAGTCAGGACGTGTGGGTCAGAATCTCTGGGCTTTCCTCAGGATGAGCCTCAGGTTCCCTGTGAGCTAAAACCCTGGAGCCAGATTGCCTGAGTTCAAATCCCAGCTCTGCCACTTCCTACTAGTGTGATCCTGGGCCAGTAACTCAACCTCTCTGAGCCCGTTTCTTCATTTGGGATATGGGGATGATAACTCTACCTACCTCACAGAGAACTGAAGGAGTTATATGTATGGTCTGGTGCCTAGCATGTCAGCACTGTGTATGGATTTGTGCTATAAAAGGGTATCGTTATCTCCTATAAAATGGCAGTCATACAGATGGGGGGAGGAGATAAATAAGAGATTTCTTTATTTGTCCCTTTTAAAAAGTCTTTCTCCAAAAATAACCTCAAAGGACACTCACTCTACTCCCAGCACACTTCTGCCAATCTGTCTTGAACCTTTCTCTGTTCACCAAATCAAAAGCTGGCTGAGCTCTTGGGTCTGTCTGGTGTCTCAGTATTTAATCTCAGCTCCAAAGTCCCTGTTAACAGGTTTTGAGGAATCGTTCTCTGCAAGGTCACCTTGCAGGACCAGTTTCCAGCAACGCTCACTTGGTCCTATACTTGCTCTCCCAAAGAGGTTTTAGTCCCCAAGAACGCCAGGCTTCACCCTGTCACACTCACTTGCACATACACCCCAAGCCCTGTAACGGCTATCAACTCCATAGCCTTTGAGCCCTGAATCTGAAAGTTAAACACTGCACAGCCACGGAGTTCAGACGCCCTGGCAGAAACACACACAGACCTCCCGGAATAGAATTTCAGATGAAAAGAACTTGCAGAAGATGAAGGCACTCAACATAGCCCACCCTCTGGAACCTAATGGTCCCTAGGGCTTGTTTGGGGATTGCTGCTTATAATAAACCAGCCCAGGGGTCCTGAAATTTCTCTATCCAAAAGAGAGTTAGAAAATGGCCCGTGGAATATGAGAGGAGCTGTAGAACTTGACTTAAAATGGAAACTTCAATTCTCTTTTAGGATTCCAGCCTCCAGTTCCCTTCCCTTTGCCTCCCCCTTTGCCTCCAATCCACCCCCAGCCCACCCTCCATACCCTTCGCAGGTGATTTCCGACATTCTGGATCATTGTGGCTGAAACCCTGCTAGCCGGTCGCTGGATTACAACACCCTCCGAGAAAGAGACGTGGGTCACCTGAGCAACAGCTAGGCTTCCAGCTCCATATGAAGCCTGTCCGCCTCTCCTCCTGCTCCTCCCCCCAGCTCCCGCCCCTCCTGAGCCCCAGTCACAGTCTCCACTCAGACTGCCCTCTGCCCCCCTTCTCCTAGAGCCCCACACAGCAGGTTCCTGTGCCTGACCAGTGGAGAGAAAGCAGAGAGGCTGCCAGCTGGGCTACAGCCACATCAGGGGGCACTGTGCCCACCCACTGGGTACCTAGCTAGATACTCTCTTAGCTTCCAGCCAAGGCCAAACATAGTCACCCCCACTTCCAGCCCATGACATCCTCCCCAAAGGGTCTCTTGGCTCTGGGGTCACTCCCAGGGGCCGGGAGTTTCCAGTTCCCTGGCTCCGGCCAGACAGACTGGCAAACGGGCACCAGATTTCTATTCGTCCATAAACGATCAGGCCAGAAGGTGGCAGGAGGCCAGAGATATGCCAGCAGTGTCCCAGAGAGACACCAGACCCACCTGCTAGTACTCTTCACTCTTGAGAGTGCCACCCACTCCAACCCCATGGCTCCGGGTTGCTGGCATCCAGCAGCTGCTGGCCAGGGATAGGGCACACCCTCCACTGCCTCAAAATAGGCAGCATGACTTTTCTAAAAGTGGCACCTGCCAAATCCCACCCCATTGGCTTCACAGGACTCAGCTCCTGGGCATCCACCCTACCCTCTTTGTAGCCACTACCCACTGAGAGACCACCAGGATTTTCTCTTCTCCCTCTCACTTCTGTAAGAGGCTTAATGAGGGCACCTTGACACTCATGTTGGACTGCTTATGACATAGCAATGAAATAAAGTGCTTGGTGGTTAAGCAGTGAAGGGGGGTGGCAATCTAGGCAGTCAACCTGGATTGGACATGCAGATCGTGGATCAGGACTAATAATGATCTCCTTACAATAACCCAGCACCTAACTGTGTGTCAGGCCTCATATTGGTCCTCATTCCAAAACCACCAGGAGGTCCCTTGGGGAAGGTCCCAGGTGGCACAGCTATTGAGTGCAGAGCCGTACTGGAACAGAGGTCAGCTCAATTCTGAGGCCTCTGACCTTTCCTCGGCCCCTTATTGCCTCTAGTTCACTCACCACACATCTAATACTGTCTCTCCCTGAGCCTAAGACACCTGGGGTCTGGGCCTGGTTCTTTCACATAATTTGCTATGTGACTTTTGGCATGCTTCCTCCTCCTTGCTTTAAGGGTCAAGGACATCCCTATGAGCTTAAAGACTGCAAGATGGTCTAAGGATGAAAAAGAAGATGGTCCAAGGATGGCACTGAGGGTTAGGGCAAGCCAGGAGGCTTCCTGAAGGAGGTAGCTAGAGCTAGCCTGAGTACCGAATGGGTTTAGATAGACTGAGAAGAGAGGTGGAAGTAAAGGCCTAACAGGAACAGAACAGGATGCCATCACAGGCAGTGAAGAGCCTCGTCTTGCAGGAAAAAGCTGGGAATCTCTAATGCCAGGCAACAGAGATTAGGCATCAAGAAGCCTCTGGGAATGAGAACATGCCCAACATGATAAAAGCCATGCGAGGTAAACTGGACAGGAGTCATGAGACCACCCTGGACTGGTAAGGAAACCAACCCAGAAAGAGAACAGCTCATCTCACTCAATCCTCAATCTCACTGGATTCAGGCAGGAGGCCAGGACAATCTCAGGGTCCTCACTAGGCAGATGAAGTAATAGAAACTAGAGAGCTTCTGGGCCCAATCCCAGCCTCTCTCCAGAATCATAATGTTTCAGACTCACTGGACTCTGTCTGGTCCCTTCCTCTCACTGATGGATACATTAAGGCCCAGAAATGAAGAGTGAGCCCCCTAAAGTCACAGTGAGAAAGTAGTCTAGAATCATCACTCCTGACCTCAAGTCTAGAGCACTGTCCACCCCGCCCCACAACAAAACATAAAATAAGAGAGGCTCTAGTTAGACTTATGAGAGGATTTCCAGCAAGGTTCAATTAATATTATTATCAGAAACAAGCAACAGAGAGCTAGATCCTTCTGCAGAAGCCCCTCTGGCCCACAACAGTCTCTCTCTTCTCTGCTTTTTATTACAGAACTGACTCATGTCTCTTTAGACGTCCTGTTCAGTATGTTACTCCAGTGACTATTTCCACGCTCTTTGCCTCACCTTTCTCAGCCCCCTGAGGGCTGAGACCTCATCTTACTCCTCTTTGTGACCACACCCCACCAGCTCCCAGACTAAGGCCTTAAATATGGGAAACATGAAACACACCTGGATGAACCATAGTCCTGGAAAGGCAGACTCAGAAGAAGTCATAAATGGTAGCTAGGTCAGCAGTTCTCAAACTTCAGCCTGCATCAGAATCACCCAGAGGGCTTGTTAAAATACAGATTGCTGGGCCCCACCTCCAGTGAAGGTTCAGTCAAGCCCAAGAATTTATACTTCTTACATGCTGATGCTACTGGCCCAGGGACCATACTTTGAGAAGAGCCAGGTCAGCCCTTCAGTTTTACAGCTGGAAAGAATGAGGCCCAGAGATTTTAAAGGCAGCTCTTGACAGTATATTACTATCATCATCATCATCACTGTTATTGCCATTATATCCCTGTCATTAGAGCCCTTCTCACATGCCCATTACAGTGCAAGCACTTCTTATACTTACCACCTTTGGGCCTTGCCCTAAGAGGAAGGTACTATGATTATGATTCTCCTACAGAGGAAAAAACAAAGGCAAGGAGTCATTTGTCCAAAGTCAGCCAGTTGACAAGAGTTAACACCAGGATTTGAACCTGATCTAAGTCCACAAGTTTAATCACCATTCTATACAATCTGCTTACAGTTTATGCTGACCAGGGAATTCTCTAGAGGTTCCTGAATCCAGCAGGCTCATTTCTGGTATGGGATGAGCTTGTGGTGCCCTCAGACCAAAGGCCTGGTCCTTGAGTAGGCCTCTGGGGCAGCCCGCATCTGCAGACGTCCTGCCTCTTAAGCTTTGTCAATCTGGAGTATTTTCTCCCACAAACATTTCTTTCCTCTCATTACATCCTTCATCTGGCCCAACCAATGGGGCCTTCCTGACTGCAGGACAAACGTCTGCGTTAATTCTTCAGGTCCACATCCCAGCTCAGTGACAAAACACAATGAAATAACATCAATCTATATTCCACGGTGATACTGGGTCGTCACTGTCAGTCATGGGTCTGTCTCACAGGGCCAGGGACCTCATCTGCGTCATCTGAGTCCTAAGCACAGGATCTGTGCGGAGCAAGGGTTTAGTGACTAAGTGATAGGGAAGGAAGGAAGGGAGGGAGGAAATAACCAAATGAATGAGTGAATAAATAACCAAACTCTCAGGAATTCCCACTGCTGGGCCTTTTAGCCTTCCCAGACAGGACCACAGACTTTCTGGGGAGGAGGGGACTTCTGACATCATCCACTTTGCTCCCACTTTCAGCACTGTCCTAACTGAACCAGTCCATGGGCCAGAACCTACAGCTCTCCCTTCTCCACACACACCCTTAGTATCCCAGCGTCCACTTACATACTTCAAAGATTGAAGAGCTTATTCCATCTAAGGCTGCCTGTACAATTAGAGAGCTCTAATAGCCAGAGGGTCTTGCTATCACCCCATGACTGTGGCTCTGGGTCACCCAGAACAAAGATGCCAATGTCACGGGCCAGGGGAGCCCTGGCCTCCCTGTCCACACTTACTTCTTCTAATCCTCTCAAGCCATGCACAGAGCTTCCACTGCTGCCTCACACACCTGAGGTTTCCTCTGTTCCTGCTGTTCCCTCCACTCTGATGCCCTCAAATAACTCAGTATCCAAACCCTGCCTCCCATCAAAGTCCAGCTCAAATGAGACCACCTCTAGGAAGTCTTCTAGGTTTCTCCTAAGTGGAAATTACATCCTCCTCCTCTGCACCCTCAGTCCTCACACACAAACACATGCACACAGTCCTTTATTGCTCTTCATAGCCCTTTATTTCTCTCTTAGGCTGCTTTTTCTCTTAAATTGGGTTGGTTTGTGCTAATTTCTCCTTGACCTTGAACAAGATGGTGATGATTCATCAGAGTATCCTGACCCCCTCCCACCAAACACTCGGAACCTTGATCATAGTAGATGCTCAGTCAGTGTCCAGAGAATAAAGGAGTGAGTAATTGGATGGGAAAGAATAAAGGAACGTATGAGTGAACAGAAGTAAATAATGTATAAATGAATGATCTGAATGAATGAATGAATGAATGAATGAATGCAAGAATCCTCTCCTGTTCTCCAAGCTAAAGACTCACAGTTCCTTCTGGGGGCCCCTTGGGCATGGCATGACAGAATAAAGGAAGTTATGGGAAAGATGGGGTTGGAGACAGGAGGGAGGAATAAATAAAGGGAGTAGTGATACCAGTAAGACAGGAAGTAGAGGCAACCTAAACATGACTTTCAGGCCAGGCACCTTCAGAATCGCAGCCCTTTAAGGAGAAGCTGAGCTAGGAGAGCAGTGAGAAACCAGTTCAATGGTCCATGGGAAAGAAGACCGCCTGGTGGGGATGGAGAGGAGGGAATGCCAACAAGTCATGGAGGCCAAATTCAAGACACTGTCCAGCCAACCCTGAACTCCATCCTACCCAGAGGGCTCCACATGCCCCACCTCCCCCTCTCTCACTACCTTCTCCCGTGGGGGCTGGACTCCTCCTTGGCCCAGCTGCTGAGGTCTGGATCCAGTCTGACTGCCTGGATTAAGCTCTTAGGAAAGCTGCTCGCAACAGGGGCTAGTGCTCCCCACTCCACCCCAATGTGTGCCCAAGCGAGTCGACAGTGGCTGTACCCTCTGGACTCTCTGGGTCTTACGCCCGGAGGCCCAGCCCAGCCCAAATCACAGATGCTTTCTGGCCCACTGTGGGGTTGAGGCAGATCTGCTAGAGTGAGGACTGGGACTGCGAAGGAGGCCGCAGCAGGAGGCTCTCAGGGAAAGGGGCCCTTCTGAGGCCCGGAGGTGGGGGAGGGAGCGGGCGGCCGGGCCCTTACCCAAGTGGCGGGACACTCTAGACCCAACAGCTTGCAGGGCTGAAGCCAGGGGAGTCTGCTGGGAACGGCGGAGACGGGTCAGCGGAGTATGGCTCTGAAACAGGCATCCGAGGCTGCAGGAGGCTGGAGGAAGGCGAGATGCAAGAAGCCGCCCAAGCAGAGGCACAGGAGAGAGAGGCCCGACGAGTTCCTGGACTAGTCTGGTCTCGTCCCCTCCCCTCGCCACGGTGGGACGGCCCCGCTGCTGCCGATCCTGCGGATCGCAAAGGGCCAGGACACCCGGACTGGCGCCAGACACTCCGCCCCCCTAGGCAGGCGTCAGTCCTGGGCGCCCGACAAAGGCGGAAACGCAGGCGCTGAACCTGGCGCGTCCACGTGGAGCGGGGCAGGCTCCAGGGTGCAAAAGCCACTCCTTGTTACTGCTAAACCAGCATCTCATTGTCTTAAAAAAATAATACCTGCTATTCCTTCACACTTTTATTGAGCACCTACCAAGTGCCAAACACTGCTGCTGGGTGCTGGGATGAGGTTCTGAGCAAGACACAATGTCCTTGCCTTTATGGGTATCCATAGAAAAAAATTTTAAATGACCGGTTCTGAAAAGAACAAAGAAAATGAGTATCATCCATGATCTCTTCACTCAGAGAAAATCAATGTTGATATTTTGGGGTCCGTGCTTCCAGCTAGACTAGAACTGAAAGATGTAGATATGTTGAACGTGGGGTGACACCCCTCCTCCCCCTCCAACGTGTGTATGTATATGTGTTATGATACATAATATGATATGATATGAAATATATGCTATAATCATAGCATATTATAGGCATGCAAGAGCCACCTAGAAACATCTCCATCAGTGTTTGGGTTTAGGATACCGGCTTGTCTGGTAAACTTAGAAGGGACCTGACAGAGAACGAAGGTGGTCCCTGAAAAACAACCTATCTGGGGAGGAGGAATTTGTCAACAGGAGTGCATTCTACACCAAGAACAGGGAATGAAGGGATCAGTAATTCCAGACACCTCACAGAGGCTGGCACTTGAACTCATCTTGCCCCGGCCCCTCTCGGGAGAAAAGGGCACCCCGAAGGAAGAGAGTTGCCATGCTGAGCTCGGCCACACTTGGGGCCCAAGCAGCCCTCTAGTGCCGACCTCTGGCTGTGTAACCAGATGGGGCACTTCCCCTTGTCACGTTGCCTAGGCCATGCTCTCAGAGCACCCTAAGGATGAGCTCTCAGGGCTGGAATGATGGGCGCCCCAAGCACGGGGCCTTTTGGCCACAGCCTTGGCAGCAACACGGGCCTCTCTTTGGTTCTGCTAGCAGCATTAATGCAGGTGCTTCAGCTCAACAGAGGCCCCAGGTGTCAGCAACAGCAAATGACATCTGAGATTGCTTTCTAAGTGCAGTGAGTCACATTTGGGGACTCCCAGAAACATATGGGCAGGTGGACTTTTCAGGGCAGGGGAATCCCCACACTGGCAGGATGACTCTGGGCTGTCGTAAACCATGGTTTAATTTTAATGTGACACTATTTGTAATCAAACAGTGAATCCTAGAGATATTCAGGTTATTTTTTAAAAAGGTGACCATACTAATACACTATTTCGCAATCTAATTTTTTCCTCTCAACAATTATAAATATCTTTTCATAATTTTCATTGCTACATAGTATCACTTCTTATGAATCTATTGGAATTTATTTAATCAATCTTTCATTTTGCTTTTATAGCTTTATTGAGCTATCATTACATACAATAAACTGCACATATTTAAAGACTACAATTTGATGAGTTTTTACATATATTTTAGATGTAGTATAGATATATAGACATATCCATGAAAACATCACCATAATCAAGGTAATGAGCATATTCACCACCCCTGAAGTCTCTTTATGGCCCTTTGTAATCTCTCCCTTCTGCTCCACACTGTCCCCTCCCGTACATCCCCAGGCAAACAATAATCTGCCTCTGTCACTCTAGATTACTTTGTATTTTCTAGAATTCTATATAACTGAAATCATGCAGTATGCATTGCTTTCGGTCTGGCTTCATTCACTCAGCATAATTATTTTGCAATTCATATATATTATTGCACAAATAGATAATGTGCTTCTTTTTATTGCTAAGTAGAATGCCATCTTATGGACATACCACAATGTACTTATTCATTCACTTATTGACAAACTTTGGGTTGTTTCTAGTTACTGGCTATTATACAAATAAAGCTGGTATGAATATTCATATTCAAATCTATGCGTGGACATAAATTTTCATTTCTCTTAGATAAATTCCTAAGAGTGGAATGGCCCTGTCATATGATGGATGTATGTTTAACATTTTTTAAGCTGCCAAAACTTTTCCAAAATGTTATCATTTCACATTCCCACCAGTAGTATATGAGAATTCCAGTTCCTCCACATCCTCACCAGCACTTGGTATGGCTAGTCAGTTTAATCTTAGCATTTCAGTAAATTCATAATGGTATATCATTATGGGTTTGATTTCTATTTTCCGATTCATTAATATTATTAAGCACCCTTTTATACACTTATTTGCCATGATCTGTGTATCTTCTTCGGTAAAATGCCTATTCAAATCTTTCTCCATTTTTTAGAAATTGGATTGTTTGTCTTATTACTGAGTTATAATTGTTGTTTGTATACCCAAAATAACTGAAAGCAGGCTCTTCAAGAGATATTTGTACACCCATGTTCATGACAGCATTATTCATGATAAGCAAAAGGTGAAAGCAACCCAAATGTCTGATGACTGACAAATAGATAAATTGTGCTATGTACATACAATGAAATATTATCCTTAAAAAGGAAGAAAATTCTGACACACGCTACAGCATGGTTGAACCTTAAGGACACTATGCTAAGTGAAATAAACCAGTCCTAAAAAGACAAATACTGCACAATTCCACTATACGAGGTTTCTAGTCAAAACCTTCCTATAGAAGGTTTATAATTTTGGCTTTTACATTTAGACTGTAATCTATTTCAAATTAATTTTTATATCTGGTGCAAGGTACAGATAGAAGTTTAAATTCTTACATATGGCTATCTAGTTGTTCCAGCAGCATTTATTGAAAAGATTTTCCTTTTCTCTACTGAACTGCCTTAGCACCTCTGTCAAAAGTCGATCAACTATATGTGTGTGGGTCTATTTTTGAACTCTCTGGCTTATTGATCTGTATATCTTTAAGCCAATATTACATTTTCCTGACTACTGTAACATATAATAAGTTTCAAAATGAGTAGCATGAGTCCTACTTTGTTCTTTTTCAAAATTGTTTTGGCTATCCTGAGTCCTTTGCATTTCCATTTAAATTTTAGAAGCAGCTTGTCAATTTCTTTTAAAAAATAAAGCTCACTTGGATTTTGATTGAGATTGTGTCGAATCTATCAATCTGGAAAGAACTGACATTAATACTGAGTTTTTCAACCCGTGAACATGATATCTCTCGCCATCTGTATAGGTTTTCTCTAACTTCTCTCTGCAATGTTTCGTAGTTTTCAGCTACAAGTCTTGTGCATCTTCTGTCAAATTTATTACTAAGTATTAATATATTTATACTATTATAAATATACTTTAAATTTTTCCATTTCAATCAGAATATTGCTAGTATGCAGAAATAAAATTGCTTTTTTGTGCATTAAACATATATCTTGAAACTTACTAAACTCACATAGTTTTAGTAGTGTTTTATAGATTCCTTAGAATTTTCTACATAGATGAGCATGTTGTCTGCAAATTAAGACAGTTTTACCTTTTCATTTCCAAACTGTATGCCTTTTATTTTTTTGTCTTGCCTTACTGTCATGACTAGAAACTCCAGCACAATGTTAGTAAGATCCTGACATTTTCTCTTTGCTCTTGATCTTAGGGAGAGGGCATTTATTATTACTTAAGCATTTATTAATATTTAATTCCTTTGCTAGCATAGCTAGCAATAATCTTACTATACGCAGAAATAATTAAGAAACATAAATATATCCCACTAAACCCAGACTAAATGCATTTCCAACAACTTTCCTTTAGTCACATCACAAAAGCACACCACCACCCAATACAAGTAGAAGTATTATTATGAAGGAGAAATCAGAGTAGAAAGAGACGGCAGTCTCAACTGATTGAGTTTAAAATACCTTACGCTTTCAAATCTTACATAATCACATGATTATGTAACTACGTTGCATTATAAGGATTGGCTGAACTGTCTGCCCTTCTGTACTAGACTATGTTCAGCCTATGGACAGTGTGAGGACTTATTCTTCTAGGCCCTAGCACCTGGCATCATGTCCCAAAGTAGGTGCTCAAAAAATGTCTGTCAAATGGCTTGTGTGAGCATGTGAAATAAACCTTGGACTGAAAGTTAAAGAATCTATGTTTGAATCCAGCTTTGCCACTAATGAGCTCTATGACCTTGAATTGATCATGTCACCTAATTTCCTTGATCTTCAATTTCTTCTTTTTTTTGTAAAAGCCTTTTCTAAAATATAGTTGTATTTTAATGATTCTATTTACCTAAGAAATGTACATAGATGGTTTGAACATTAAATAGTACTATCTAGTCACTGTCTGAATTTTTAAATTGTAAAGGTTGTTGACACTAAATTCTGTTCTATAACTATAATTACATCTTCAAAGCTTTGACTATAGATTGATATATATTAATTCAGTCTTTACTTATTATCAGCTAGGGGAATATTAGTTATATCAGAGCCAGTTGGATACTGTTATATTTCCTTTATTATTATTTATTATTGCTTTTCCTGGAGTTAAAATTACTTTTGTTTTTTCTTGTACTGTTTTCCTTATTTTATCCTTACCCGTTATATCTGGACAGGTGCACCTCTCTGGGTATCTCTATCACTGCTCTATCATATCAGATCCACTTTTTTTCCCCTCAGAGCCTTCCATCCTCCTATTCCAATTTGATCTGGTCGCTCTTTAGATTTATGGACAGATCTATGGTCCTTATCGCTGTTTGCAAATATTCTGGTTCTCCACCTAGAAGTATGGTAGAATTGCATGTTCTTGACTACTGCATAGTTAGGTTGGGCCATGGGACTTGCTTCAGCTAAGTCATATGTTTTCTTTTAATTGGAGGCTTTAAGAGTCAGTGCATGATTTCTCTCTTCTCTTTATGGTGATGGGGAACATTCAATATGGTGGCTGTGCTAACAGCCTCAGTCCTGGAATGAGAACATGGAGCAGAGTCCCTGGCTGGCCCATGACAGACACATTAGCATGAATGAGAAATAAACCTTTGTCGTGTTAAACCTCTGAGACTGTGGAGGTGTTTGCTTCCTCTTCATAACCTAACCTCTCTCAACCGACATGGAAATTGGTACCAGAAGTACACTGTGGCTGTGACAAAACTTAAAATATGTGGTATTGAGTCATGTTCATGCAGGGAAGAGCAAATAAAATGTTAATGGAGGCAGGGGTGAGACATTTGGTAAAACTATGTCCTGCAGTAGGTGGGAGGGCAGATCATGGACCTAATAAACTTTTAGCTCAATGAAAGAGGTTGGAAATAGAATATTAGTAGTGTGTACTGGATGCTGTTGGCTGTATTTAGCAAAGTACTCCAAGAAAGATAATGACTTAAGAAAAGAATTGGCTAGTTTGCAAGTAAGAATAAAATGAAATAGGAAGAGTCAAGACATTCAGAGACTTGCAGGATTGCTTCTCAATCCCAGTGTATAACATATGAAACCTAGAAGAATTTTGAGTGAAAAAGGCTAAGTGAAAACAAAAGTATTGTCATCACCCCCTTGTTAAAACCTCTAAATGCATTATGCTGTCTCACAGTAAAGGTCTAGTTAAGGGTATGGCATGAGTAAATCTTTCAATTGGACAAAACAACTGAGGAAAAGGGAACTAAAGATGTGGCTCTCCCACTGTATCAGGTCCCGTTAGAAAGACAGAGCCCGTACTAGGAGTCTCAGACAGAGGGGATTTAATTTAGGGAATTGTTGTTACATGGCATTGGAAGTCTGAAAGAACAAAAAGAGGATGCCAATATAACCCAGATATTAATGACTATAGGAAGCACCTACTGCTCCTAGGGCTGAGGTAATCAGCTACTAGTAATTGCCAAAAGCTGCTACTCTCTTTATGACTGGGGAGTAAAAAGGAAGAGGTGTGGTTACCAGACCTAAGTTTACGTGGAGCCCTCTTGGCTACTACTCAGACTTCTGAGGGGGTACCACATGGCTGCTGTGTGGACATCTGAGGCGGACACCAAGTAGCTGGTGATGGGACCTCTGGAGAACTGGTCTTCACACTACTAAGAGGAGTGGTAGACTGATACTGAAACTTCTGAGAAGACATGATGTGGCCGGTGCCGCGAATGCCCAAAGAAGCTGGAGGTTGAAGCCATAGCTGTTCTTTGCTACTGGAGGGATGCTAGTAGGTGCTGAAATCAGGAAGGAAATCCTGCTTCCCCTTCTGCCACCTTTCGATCTCCTGCCAGCCCCTCCCATTGGAAGAACCTAATAGGCAAGGACACCTGGGAAACGATGGTTTACTGAGTTCCAGTCAACACAGGCAAAAATATATAAGGGTGAGCTTGGAGCTCAGAGAGAATAAGAAAACAACGTCACACCCAGCAAAGCATGCTGGTCCAAGCTACCCACATTTAAGTCAAGGAGATATGTAAGGTATATAAATGTCGAATCACTCTGTTGTGCACCTGACACTAAAATAATATTGTATGTCAAATATAACTAAAACAGATTTTAAAAAATAGTTTTATTAAATAAAGATAACATGTAACTGTAATCAATCAATCAATCAAGGAAGTATGGGAGTAATAAAACAAGGAAATAGAGCAAATCTATTATATATCTAGAAAAGAACTTTGGTTGTGGCTCGCTGGCATATGGAATTGCCTAGAAACAAACCAATAAGGAGTCAACTAAGTTTGCGAGAAAGTTCCAGTCTCTAAAGAACTACCAGCTTGAGCTAAGAAACTAACTGTTCAATAAAATGGCCCTGGGGTCCCTAGCCATCTATGGGCAGAAACTTGGCTGAGAAAATGACTCAATGTCCAATTCCCCAACATTCCTTTGAGATGTGGCCAAGGAGGAGGATGGAAGAGGGAAGGACCTCCTACAGAGCCCTGTTGAAGCCACAGAGAACGATGCATAAAGGAGCTATTTCCAGGGAGTAGAATCTGGGCCTACCCAAAGAATATTTTCCATTGTCATGGAAGGGAGCCCGAAAAATGTCTGCCTAATGGAATTTCAGAATTGCTAGGAGCCACTGTCTGCTGCTGTGTGCCTCCCATTCTTGACCTTTCAGAATAAGAGTGTTTATTATAATCACCGTGTTCCAGTTCTACCATTTACGCTGAGGGTGAGAGAGCAGCAGCAACCATGTCTTCGTCTCTCCAGTTCACTTCTCCCGGTTAAGATGAGCCACATCTGGACCTGACTTAGAAAGCTCTGTGCATCATTCAGAAACCCTGCACCCTGGACAACCTTAAAGGCAGAAATGGTGGACAAGGGCATTAGGGCAGAGAGGACAGCTTGTACCAAACTGTACAGGTGTACGAGAACACAGTAACTCTGTGCTCTGGAACAAAGATGTGGGGCACATCACCCCGTCTTTGCACAGCCCTGTTTGTTGTTAGAAAGTTTGGCTTAAGGTAAAAAAGAATGTCAGAGCTGTGAGAGTCCTGAGAGACCAACTGGTCCCCACTTAGAAACAGAGACCATGTCCTGGAGAGGGGAGGGGACTTACCCAAGGTCACAAAAACCTGCATGAATGCAGCCAGAACCCAGGCCTCCTGACTCATTATGTTAGGAGTGGGTTTCCCCCTACCAGGCTCATGAGCACCCCTCCTCTTCTTCCTGCTCCCCCAGCCAACCTGCAGCCAGGCCATTGAGCTCTCAGAGCCCCCCAGGCACTTCCTGGGCTCTCGCACAGTTCATTTTTATTTACTCCCTAAAGCACCCCCACAGCATCTGACCCCTAGAAATTTTAGACATCCCAAGGAGAATAGCAGCTTATAACCATTTGCTAATTACACGTATGGATGTCACTTAATTCATTTAGCTAATTAGCCACTCAATGAGCACCACGCACCAAAGAACTGTAAAAGACAGGCATATGGTGAGAGAGGGTGGGGGCCGGGAGCTCAAGCAGCACGCAGGGATAGGGGAGGCATGGTGGCTGCAGCTCCTCCCCACCCCTAGATGAGTGGAGGGAGGCAGCTTAATGGCAGGGGGAACGAGCTGCTGTTGCCGCTGCCATAGAGCGGAATCACAGCTTTCCACTAACAGCTCTGGGAAAATACACGCACGCAGGCGCACAGACGAGCACACGTACACAAACACACACTTCTGTGTACAGACACCCACACTGAGGGGCTAGCAAACATAGCATGCACATACTCATAAACACAGTACACATGCACATGCATACGCACGGACATACACACATATGTGGATGCTTGGAGTCATGTGGAATCAATCCTCAGAATTTTTTTAACCAAGTTGTCTACCGTGGAGGCCAGAAGAAGGGAATTCTCTTTAACTGCACCCAACTTTGTGCCAAGCACCACGCTCGGCCCTTCCACATACATTACTTCATTTAATTGTCACATAACCCCACAAAGAATGAATTATATTCACTTTATGGATCAGGAGAGAAGCCAAGACATTTGCCCAAGGCTGCACAGCTGGTAAGTGGCAGAGATGGAACTAATCCTACACCCCCATGACCACGTGCTACAGGGGGCTGGGGAAGGGCCACGGGGGTTTTCATCTGCTTGTAATTGGTGGGCTTCAGGGAAAATAACTTCTTTTGGGAGGACCAACTGCTTACAGAGTAAAAACGGGCTGCTCGCAGGCTTTGTGCCGCAGGAATGATAAGGAAAATTGAACACTGATGAGAAAAGATTGTTGGGAGGAGCGGGAGACTCTATCACAAATGTCATTCTCACTGGGAAAGGGATCTCCCAGTCAGCCTCAGCTTCATCCCATGAGTCCACTCTGATGCCACCTCTGTGCCAGGACCAGCACTTGGACACAGGGTGAAAGGCTGACACAGCGACATGGGCTGTCATAGAAAAGCTAGCATTTGAACAGGCTGTCTGGATCAAGAGCCCGAGCATGTTCCATGCTCCTTTCTTCCTGCCCTAGAGAGGAGCTGGATTCGGAAGCCTAAGTGAACTCCTTGAACTCCCTGCAAGGGACTCTGGCTTCCTCTCTCAGGCCTTCTCTCTGGGGTTCTACCCTGGTCCTACCTCATCCCTATATTGACTGCACGGTTTGGCCTACCCCACAAAACAAGAATGAAGTTTCTTCAATTTTAGGGAAAAAAAAGAATGTGCTCCGACACCCTTCTTCCAGCCTCTCCTTTCACCTCTCCTCATGTCCATTCACTAAAGTGATAATAGGGGACCACTAGTTAGGTGATTTATTTATTCATCTGTTCAACAAGCACTCAGCCCCCAGCTCGTATCAGCATGATGTCCAGTACTTCTACCAGTTAAAAATCTTTCTGTTGCAAGGGACAGAAAATCCATCACAAACAAGTTTCAGCAGCAGGAGTGTATTGATTCATATAAGTGAGAAGTGGAGCGGAGGTAGCAGGCAGCTTCAGGCACAGCTTGATTCAGGGGCTTGAGCAAAGTCATCAAGCCCTACCTTTCCTCTATCTCTTGTTACTCTCTCCCATGCGCTGGCTTCATTTTGAGGCTCCACCTGGTGATAAGCTTCTCTTCTTTTCAAATTCAAGGCCGCCAGGAAAGAGGAGCTTTTCCAAGAGCTCCTACAGAAGCACTGAGATTCATTCTGACTGGATGGGCTCAGGGCACATGCCCACCTCTGAATCAATCACCATGGCCAGGGGAATGCCATGCTCAGATTGGCTAGGTCCAGGGGTGGAGTCCCAACAAAATCACTAGGATCTGCGGTGGGGGATGGATCCCCAAATGTTATCAGAAGAAGGAGGAATGAAAAGAAGATAGGAAGGCAAACTACCAATACTCAAACCAACGTTCTAAGCATTCAAGGCAGGCAGGGTAGGGAGCATCAGCCCCATTCTGTAGCTTAGGAAACTGAGGCTGAAAAAGGAGATAAGCAAAAATTATATAGTGAGTAAGGGATTGAGTCAACATTTAAACCAATTCCTCTTAACTTCCACCTTGAGCCTTTCCCACAAAACAAGCATCCAGCAGCACACTGTAAGCATCCTATCTAGAACTGACCACCTTCCTCAGGTTCTGCTGTTCACCAACCAGGAGTCCGGGCTACTAGGCCTTCTGACTGCCGGGGAAAGGCCTTCAGGCCTGGGGACTGTGTGAGAGCCAACCTTGCTCTATCTCTCTTGGCACAGGGCACCACCCATATCCCTTTGCTCTCACTCTAGGACAAGCTGAAGCTACAACTCAACTCTCCCCAGGCTTCTCTCTGTCCAGGTACAGTGAGGGGCAGGCCAGGAGGGCCCAGGAGCACCCCAGCCAACCACCAATGGAAGTTGGAAGATAAATGTCAGCTTCCTGGCCCCATGGTGGCATGACAAGGGGGAGCCTGATCTGCCCAGTTGCCCACAGGAGTAACTGGCCTTTACGGGCTGCCTATCCTGCCCTGTGTACTCCCCACCTCCATTCACTGCTTCCTGGGATCACCTCTCAAACAGGCTTACACTCATATCCTTGTCTCAGGATCTACTTATGGGAAAACACAACTTAAAGCACTCCTCCCCATTCTTCTATAAAACGAGGGGAGGAGAAGCCTGATGGGGTCCATAGATCGATTATTTTCAAATCTTTTTCCAGTAGAATGCTTTTTTCAAAGGCTTTTCTTTTCTGGCTGGCTTCCTCCCCTCCTGAAATCCAGGCCTATTCCCACCCTCCCTGTCACCCCATTGAGTCCCAGATGTCTCACAACCCCTTTTGAGTCTTGCAAATTCCTCAGTCTCTGGCATCCTCTAAGTCAAAGGCATTTTCTTCTCCGCCAGGTTGTGTGCTGAGGGGATGTGGAAACTTTCAGTCCCTTTGGGGGCGGGAAGGGTGTCATGAAATTGGTTGCAGTTTGCTCCCTCCCCACGCATCTAAAAAATCAGACACATTCCACACCTGGAAAACTAGTTTCCTGTCGAAAACCCTTACCATGTCTACATATTCTTTCTGATAATGTAACTTTGGCCTAATTATGCTATAAGAACTCAACCCAGTCTCACTGTGGAAAACTTTACAAAACCCTCTTACATTAACCCACCGTGGGAGCGTGCCATGCTGAAGGACCCAGACTGCTGAAGTTTTAGGTTTCTCCCCCAGCTTCATGAGGAATGTAAGAGCTCTGTCTACCTTTTTGTCTCCCTCTATCTGCTTCCTCACCCCCTCTCTCTCAAGAATCATCTTCCCATCTTCCTCTGGAGTATTTGGAAAGAGGAAGTATCGGTTATTAAATGCCATGTAACAAATTAGACCAAAACTTAGTCACACAACACAATCACAAATTCTAGGTCAGGATATTGGGAAGCTGGGCAGTTCTCATTTGGGTCTCTCACCTGGTTGCAGTCAGATGCTGGCCAGGGCTGCAGTCATCTGAAAACTTGATCCATTTCTAAGGTGACCCATTCACATGAGTGGCAGGTGGGTGTTAGCTGTTGGCCAAGGGCCTCAGCTCCTCTCCATGCAGGCTTCTCCATGGGGCTGCTAAGTGTTCGCACAGCCTGGCAGCTTGTTTCCCCCAGAATCCAAAGCAGAAGCTGCAAGGCCTTTATGATCCAGTCTTGGGAACCACATCGTCACTTTCATCTTATTCTATTGGCCACACAGGGCCAGCCTTGATTCAGTGTTGGAGAGCACTACACAAGCAGGTATGGCTCATCAGGACCATCTTGTAGGCTGGCTACACAGGAAGCTTCACTGGAGTCCTCTCCATCCCCAGGCAGTCTAAACTGCCTGTTTCTTCAGTCCTGGTTCCATCCCAACACATCTTTCTTTCTTCACCTCCCACAAATCTCCCCTAATACAAGATTGTGGGTATGGTAGAGTGTACCAGGGCAGCAGAGGCACGAGGCCCAAAGCAGGAAATATCTCCAAAGCCCTTTTCAGATGTCCCTGTCCTGAAGCTCATCAGCCACTCTCCTTAGTGTCTCTCTCACAAGCTCATAGGACTCCTGGCAGTAGGGAAGGGACCCCCGCCATCATCTGCTGCCCTTTGGGAACCAGAAGCCCCAGGATGGGCAGAGGGAAGAATCAATTTTATTGCTGGTGAGGTGAGATTTGGGAACAGGGTGTGGGCCCTTCTACCTATCCTAGTTGTCAGCAGGCACGAGTGACAATCCCCCCCATCCCAACAACACTAAAAAAAGAGACTCAGCCCCAGAGGCCACTTGTACCCCACCTAAGAAGACCCTAAACAAGAACAAACAGCCCAGCCAGAAGTTCCTGGAATCTGAGATCCCCAGAATCTGTGAGCAGAACATGGGATTATTTTACTCCGCTTGGTTTTGGGATGATTTGATATGCATTATTAAAGAACCAGATATCCCCTATCTCCAAATACACCGCATTTTAAAGCGGTGATTCTGCCCCCAGACTAACCTGGCCCAAGAATGTCAAGTTCTCTGAGATTTTATTGTCAAATTTGTCACTCCTCTCCTCCCACAGGGAACAAGCAGGAGGAGTGAAGAGAGGGGCCAAGGGTGTTCATTCCGACACATGTCAACTCCAGCTGGCTAGGGGAACTGTAGAGAGGAGACACTTCTACAGCTCACACCCACCCACCTGTACCTTGTTCTTCTCCACCCCTCCACCCAGCTGCTTGGGCACCAACCCCCATTCCTATTGCTTTTTCAGGCAATTAGCTCTTCCTCCTCTCCCCTTGCTCCTCCACCCCCAGGTCTCCAGCCAGCATCTGTAAGTACATGGGGAGGGGGAGGGGCCTGGCTAAACACAGAGCCTTCCAGGACAGCCTCTGCTTTTGGCAATGCAAAGAAACAGCTTGTTCCTGAGCTTATTGAAAGTAGTGAGCTACCTGGAACCAGTCCCCGGGAACAGATTAGGATAGGTGGGGGTGGGATAGAAATTTCCTATTCCTTGAGTTTGCCCACACCTGAAGGGAAAAGCATCAAACTAGTTTTAAGTCAAAAAGGGAATTTCTTGGGAGGTCACCAGAATAGCCCAAGAACAAGAGGAATCTTGCCAAGAACCTAGGTGGTAGCGCCAGGGGCCTTGGAAACTAGAACATAAGCCAAACTTTTAACGATGATTACATCTAGGGAATGGGATTATGCAGGACTTATACTTCCTCCATATTGTTTGGATTTCTTTCTCAATAATTGTGTATAATAAACAATGAGAAAATTTCCACTTAGAGAGAGAAAGGGGGTTTGAAGCAAGGAGAGGGATGCCTGGAGCCCCACAAGCTCTGCTTCCACCCCCAGTATCCCCTACACACACACACAAGGCTCTGAGGCACCTCCGCTGGATGATTTCTCAGGATCTTCTAGCTAGACCTCTCATGAATTGCTACAGAGTCTAAACCTGTTCAGGGTCCGGTCTCAGCTTCCCTTGTCCTGAGATGGCAGCCAGCACCTTAAGGCCCACCAGCACCCCACATTTAGAGACTTGGGTCCCCACTACTGATCTTCTGCTGATAAATGATCTTGCCTTCCTCACAAGCTGTGACTCCCAGGCCCATCCATCAGCCACCCAGCCAGTGTAATCGGAGTTTAATGATGTCATGACAGGAATGATTACAATTGTTAATTACCTTTCAGCCATCACCAGCTTCTGCAGGCCCTCAGCCATGTGGCAGCTGCCACAGCCACCCCATGCCTGCACATACCTTTCCTGGCCTCATAGACCACCCTGTTGTACTCCCAAAGGCCCTGGGATATGGGGATAGACATTGCAGTGGGGGGCGGTTTCAAGGCACCAGTGTATTCCCCAGGCCCTGGCTCTCTAAAGACCCGAGTACTTTCCCCCTGGTTTAATGGATAGAACTCACGCTGAGTCCTAAAAAAAAAACAAACCACCGATCACATCACTATCTGCACACAGTCAATGGCTCCCCACTGCCACAGCGTGAAGTCTAAACACCTTAGCTCGGCATTTAAAATGTTCCACGAGGGAATGCCCATGGAGGAAAGTTCTTGCCTTCCTCTAGTTTCATCTCCCCTTATTCAACTCTACCCACCTCACTACTAATAGAATGGCCTGCTGTCCCCAGCCATGCTTCACACTTTCCTAACTCCATGCCCTTGCCCACACTGTCCCCTCCACCCAGAAAGCCTTCTACCCATAGCTCCATGCATTCGACTCCTAGCTGTTCTTCTAGGCCTGCATCAAGTGCTAATTTTACAGAAAAAGTGTGGGGGGAAATGACCCAGACCCTCTCTCCCACCCCACATGCCCCCCACCCCACCACCACCACCAAATAACTTTGTTCTCCTGGGATCTCCCATAGCATTTCATCTGATTAATTCTCTGGTGTCATTGAGGTATGTGTCCATGTCCTGTCTTTTCCACAGCAGTGAGCCTCTAATGGCGTGGCTCAAGCGTCCAGCACAGGGCCTGGCTTGGACTAAATGCCCAGAATCAATGCATGATGAGTCTTAGAGCTGACCCAGGAGGAAGGAAATTAAAATGGCCCAGAGAAAGAGGCAACATGTGCCATTGCTTCCTCCTCAGAGGACCTTGTGCCCCTGCCTAAGCCCTCACCACCTTATATAAGTGTGACAGCCCCCTCACTGGTCTCCCTGCAGCCCACCTCCACCCTCCAGCAGCCACAGTAAGCATTCCGAACTGTGAGTCGGATTCTGCTACTCCCTGGCATAAAACCCTCATCACATGGGGGATAAGTTCCTTAGTGTAGTGTCCAATGCTCTTCGTGACCACTGCAGGCACTTTTAGTGCTGCCTGCACAGCTCACTGCTACCCCTCTCCTTTGAAGACTACACCCATATGCAAACAGGCCAAGTCCATAACAGCCATGTTTGGACCTCACATTCCCTCCCCCAGTCACAGGAGCCTGGGCCTCAGCTGGACCAAGCTCAGCCAATTAGATTCTCTCTCTTCTCCTGAGAAGTGGCATCCAGGTGTGGAACCAAGAGGTATATAAGTACTCAGGAGCCATGGGGAGGTTATCATCCACTTGGAACCCAGAGAGGACAAATGAGGAAACAAGCATAAAAAGGGGAAAGAATTCCGGTCACAACCACATCAAAATTACAACTAAACTCCGGAACAGCCATCATTGGGAGTCGTCTGAAGTCTAGCTGAACAGAAGTCCTACAACTGGGGACACACAGAAGAGGCCCCCTCGAGACTGAATAAAAAGGACAGGTCAGGGGGGGTGGGGGGGAGAAGAGAAAGAAGAGGAGCACTGACAGAAATATTCCGGACCCAGTTCCGCCCGGTTCCAGGAAAGGCTCCAGGCTCCTTTAAATGTTGTCCTTTCCTTTTAATACTGCTTTCTATTAAATGTGTAAAAGATGGAGGAAATTTTGTTCATCCAAACATGTGTAGGAGAGGAAAATTTTTCCTTTACTTCTAGATTCCTTTGGCTGGTCTGATACTCAGATTGACTGATGTAAGACGGATTAACAAGAGGAAAAAAAAAAACAAATTTAATTTCAAATATACAGGAGCCCCGAAGATATGAGGGCACTTGGAAGATATGCGCAAGTCGGGCAGTTGAGGCTTATATACCACCCTGAGCTAAAGAACGAGAAAAGGTAAACGTTGTCTCTGGTTATAGCTCTCTTTCTAGGCCAGACATTTTATCTAAATTCTTTTAGGTAGTTACGGGAGAGGTAGAGGGTTTTCTTGAGTTTGTGGGGCCTTGATTGCCTTCAGCTTAAAATAATCCACATGCCTAAATGGCACATTTTAGGGTGGCATATTCTACTCCTTCTCACATCTATAGTTTGGAATAAACATACGTGTTTGGAAGAAGTCCTCTGAAAAACCATTTGGGGAGCAGTAGGGATATGGGGGAGCAAGTTCCAAGGGCTCGTCCACATTCCACAAAGCAGTAGGGAGGCTGCCCTCTGAGAGGCACGCGAGAGCATCACACTAGAAGCTGTCCAGAGAAGTAGGAGTTCCACAGAACCAACCATTCAGTGTCAACTGCAGCCTTGCTACTTACCAACTGTGTAAAAATGGACCAGTGACCTTTGGCTTTAGTTTCCTCATCTGTAAAAGGGGCATCTGATAATAACAGCACTACCTCAGGGGGTGATGCGAGGATTAAGTAAGTTAATATATGGAAAGTGCATATATTAATGGCAAACACCAACCAGTGTTAAAACGTAGGAAAAGTGACTGCTGTTGACATAAAGCCCCTGTTAATTAGAGTCCTGCAGTAAATTTAGATGTGTACATTTGAAGCCAGGAGCTAGGGCACAGGTGAATTTGAGAAGAAAGAAACTAAAAAGGGATTATTCACCACTGTGTTCCCCAGGGCGTACTTGGCATAAGGCAGCCAGTGTCCCTGCTCTCACAGAGCTTCCATTCTAGAGGGGAACAGGCAATATACAAGGTCTTTTCAGACGACAGTGCAAAGACAACAGAAGCTGAGAAGGTGATGGGGGTGGCTGGGGACTTCTCTTGATCAACAGTCAGGGAAGGCCTCTCTGAGGAGGTGGCTGAGAGAGGACTAAACGCTCAAAGGCACCAGCCATGAGGAAAGAAAATGTCAAGGGTACAGCTTGTACAAAGGCTGGCGAAGTGAGGGACGGGGAGAGACGCCACCTCCCCGGGGAACAATGTGTGAGAGGGCAGGACGAGAGGATTCCCCCAGGGCAGGCAGCCAAACAGAACCTCTAACACAGATTCTGTTAGGCTCTTTCCTATAAAACATGAACAGAAATGCCCTCGTCCATCTCTGCTTTAACCTTCAGTCCATCCTACTTGTTCATTCATGCTTTGGGGTGGCTCAGTTCTCTTGGGGGATGCAGGGAGGTTCTGAATTCAGTGAGGAGCAGAAACCAAGACAACAGGTACAGGTACCCAGTGGGCCAGGCCCCTCCATGTCTCTCTTCCTAAAACTTAGCCCTTCCTAAAAAGGGTCCACAAACTTCCAGATTCACCTAGAGCTCAAGGCTGGTTAACTGGAGGAAAGAAAGAAGCTTGAGAGCACTCGCCTTTGTACTGAGGACCTGTTGGAGACCAGGAAACTCCCTCAGTGACCTCTAGTAAGGAGAGGAAGGAGCACTGGTTTGGAGGTCCAGAAGACTGGGTTTCAGTCTTTGCTCTGCTACTCATTCCACCCTGGCACGCCATGTCCTCGATGCCTGGGTAAGTCACTCAACCGCCCTCCTCTGTAAAACGGGGTAACGGCTCCTGGGGAAGGAGAATGCCTTATGCACCCTATCAGGGACTATCACTCTCCAGAGACCCATGCTAGTCGTCCCATTTTCCCTCCCAGGGGATGGGGCCAGTGGGACAGCATCATCTCCAATATGAAGAGCAGCGATAGATACCCTTTGATGAATGCCTTCTGGGTACCAGGCATGTGCTAAAGAAAAAAAAAAGCAATAAAACTAAAGACACAAAGAATGGACATTGAGTGATACAGTTTCAGTACTGAGCAGGTCACCTAATCTGACACAGAGTCCAGGATCTGGGGAATTCAAGTTTGGTGAAGAAAAAAATGAATTTTGGCTTTAATTTTTTAAAGCCAAAATACCAAGCACTGTCTTTGCCCCATGTAAGGAAAATAAAGCCTCTGAACAAGCCAGGGATATACCAGCTTGTCAGCCGGCAAGTGCTGGGCCTGCTAGAGGTATTTGCTGCATGTGAGGGGTCTATCTAAGGATTACAGGGTCCAGTGCTTCTGCTGTGCACATGGCGTGCCAGGGTGGAATGAGTTGCAGTTATATGGCCCAATAGGTCTGCCCCAAGGTCAGCAGGCCAGCCGTCAAGGCAGGATTTATCACTCTGTACAGAGCTCCACATGGATTACCACTGACCCTCAGAACAACCCCAGAAATATGGCTTCTTATCCCCATTTTAAAATGGGAAACTGAGGCCCAGAGAGGTCGAGGATCACCCCACCCTTGGCCCAGGTCACAGAGTTAGAAGGTGGCTGAGCTGGGGTTTGAACCTAGATCTGTCTGGCTGCAAAGGACATAACTGTCACATCAAGCCACGGAAATGCCAGCTCCGGGGGATAACAAGCAGGCAGTAGGCAGGCCGAGCTCAGAATTTTGGGTGGGGTGTGGTGGGGAGAAACCAAGCCAGAATGTTCCCTCCCAGGCCCCTGAGGTTGGTGGGAAACTGGGCCAGGATGCCAAGGGGAGAAATGTGGAATCGCTCCCAGGGCAGGACGGGCCTCCTGCCTCCAGTCAGCAGCACCTCCCCCACCAGAGGGTGATTTTTCAACCCAGACTTTCCAACCTCACTCCTCCCTGAGTGGCCAGACGCCCCTGGCCCCCAACAGACAGACGCCAGCCAGCCCTGCCCCCCTGGGGGAGCTGCCTGAAGCCCGCAGTTGCTCTGCAGACACCCCCTGGTGGAAACAGCTCATTACCAGAGGGGGAAAATGTGCTAGAACATTAGCTTAATAAATCAAGCTCTCCCAGAGCCCAGCAGCCACACTGCTCAGTGAGGAGGGCCCCGAGGTGCCTACCCCCTGCTGGGCCTGGAGAGGGGGCTAGAAACCCAGACAACCTCAGGATCCACCCACCTCCTTTTACTCGGTGGAGCCAGGCTTTTACCTCTCACCTTGAGGAGCCAGGTTTGCACCCCCATTCTACATCCGCCTCTCCCATGGAGCTGAACAGTGTCTGTGTGTAGAGAGGGCTTGAGAGCTTAGGTTCCCCCAGGGTTTGAATCCTAGTGCTGCCACTTGTTAGCTTTCTACTTAGACCAGGGCCTCTTTGAAGCTTCTGTGTCATCAACTCGACAATGAGGCAATAACAGACACTATTGATGGAGGGCCTACAGAGCCGGTGCCCTCCATAACTCACCGCAGCTCTGTGAGATCCAGGCCATCCCATTTTTCAGAATGGTGAGATTTAGAGCTGTAGCCTGGTTATTCCAGCCCTGTCAACACTCTGCCTAAGGTCACAACAACAACAACGGCCCCGCCTTGTCCCCCTAGAGGGTACTGTACACAAAAAAAGACCTGCCGGTTGGCCAGGTTCTGTAGGGTGGCTGAACCTACAGAGCAACAGGCTCACCTCATAAGTGCCCAGCAGGCTGGCTACCCTACCAAACAAGGAAACTCCAACCAATGATAAAGGGCTCCCTCTTGCCAGGGACCCAGGAGCCCCAGGTTTCCTGCAGCCTGCACCCCTGTGCCCCTGCTACACTCCAGATCCCTCCCAGTCCCTGCCTTCCAGGGACAGTGCAAGGGCTGGTCCCTCGGCCTTTCCCTTCTAGTCCTGGCTCAGATGCTAACCTGCTTAGCACCTGTAGCAAATCCTCCCCTCACCGGGTCTCAGTTTCCTCCTCTGCATAAGGCTTAGCCCAGAAGATCCTAAGAAGGCTCCTGCCTGCCTGCCCCCCTCCTCCTCGCTGGTCTAGGCAGGGAAGGGATGAAACACAGGAGCTTCTTAGCAGGAAAAACCACTGTCTAGAGAGCTAATTCCTCCTGCTCTCTGGGGGGTGGAGAAAGGGCTAGAGAGAAAAAATTCAATTACCAGACCGTCTATTTGTCAACTCCTCCCTCCCCATTGACTTAATTTTCTCCAGCCAAACTCCGAGTCAGAGGAGGCAGGAGGAGAGAGCCTGCAGGCCCAGTGAGAGAGAGAAAAGAGCTGGAACAGGAGAGGGAAGGGGGACCCCCAAAATGGACACGGAGATTGGTCCATTGGACAGGAAGCCTTTGGGCCAAGACCAAACAATTAGCACCCAGACACGAGGAAGATATTCCTGTGTGTCACTCTGCCCAGCATCACTTTCCCCAGGAAGTCTTCCTGACCTCCTAAGCTCAGTTAGGAGTCTCCTCTGGGCTCCCGCCACCCCTTTCGTTCCCCAACACCATATTGATCTGGTCTGTTAACTTTCATTCATTTATACAACAAATATCTGTAGAGAATAGTACATTCCAGGTTAAGTGCTGAAAATAGAACTGAAAACAAAAACTAACTATAGTTTATCAGGGAAGACTGATAGTAAAATAAGTATAAATGTGTTCAGAATATCTACTGCTGTGTAACAAATCACATCAAACCTTCATGGCTTAAAATGACAACCATCATTTTCTCCCCTCCCATGGCTTCTGTGGGTAAGGAATTTGGAAAGGGGATAGCTGGGTTCAGGGTTCCACAGTCAGCAGCTGGAGAGGGAACAGCAGAGGGCTGAGCAACCGGGGGATGGCTGAGCACCCCTCTCCGCATTTGGTCTCAGGACTTCTCCATGTGATCTCTCCACGTAAATGAGTTTGGCCTTCCTCACGGCATGGCTGTGTCAGGGCACTCATGGCAGCCAGCTTCCACCACAATGAATTCTTCAAGAAAACAAAGCAGACATGCTTGGCATTTTTATGACCTCACCCTACTCATATAAATAGTGTCGCTTTTGCCACTCTGCTGGTCAAGGCAGTCATAAAGGTTCACCTGTGCTCACAGAGATGACACATAGACCCCATCTCTTGATTTGATGGGAGGAGTGTCAGAGTCACATTGAAAGAGAAGCATATGGGATGGGAGATATTACTGCAACCATTTTTGGAAAATACAATCTGTTACAAAACCCACTTAGATTTAAATAAGATCGCCTCAAATGCTTCGCTCACCCTTGTAAGTTAACTCCTCCACACTTCACACTTCTGCAAATTCCCCAGGGGCTGACTTACATTTCCATGATCATCTCTAATTCTAAATTCCTGTACTTGATCAATTTTTGGACTACCTCACTGGCCTGTGGGTGCTAATTTTGTTACAAGCCATGAGACTGACAGAAATTCAACCTCTTCCTCAATTTCCACAAAAACTCACCCAAGGCAAATGAGGATGTGGTGGGCTTGGCAGGGGGTTTAAGGACACAGAGGAGCAACTCCAGTGACTCGAAACTGAATATTAGATATCCCTGCTCATAGCAGAGGTTTATGGCCGGGCCTCTTCACTCTACGTACCTTACCCTCTCTCTTATTTCCTCTCTCCCATCTTCCCCCTTCCTCTCTTCCTTGCCCCTTTCTTGAAATTGCATCCTCCACCCAAATATCTAACAACTAAGCTAAGAAGTTCTCCAAGACCCCTTGCCCTAAAATTTGGCCACAGGCATCCTTTTGGAGGCTCAAACAAGGGGCCTTCCAGGTTCAGAGCTGCCTCCCCTAGAAGGTTGGTATGGATTCCTTGATGCAGCGATAGATTTTTCCTCCATTATCAAAGCCAGGACCACTCTGTCTCCAAAGTGAGACAGAGACTCTTTTGGGAAGGGCTTTATATGTATCACCTCATTTAGTCTTTGGAATAACTCTATTCCGTCTAGTCTGCTTCCCTCACTGCACTATGAGTCCTTAGAAGCAAATGCAGACTGTCATTTGCGTCCTTGGAGCCCACATAGGATAAGCACTCAGAAAAGGTTTATGAAATGACAGCAATTCAAATGGCAGTGCCACACAGCAGGCAGAGAGTAATGTCTATTACTATTATTCTCCACAAGTAGCTTACACACAGTCTTCAACAACAACAATTTAACTGAGCATTTATTCTGTGCCCTGGGTATGTACGACCTGCAGGAGACCCAGGGGTAAATCAGAGATGGAGGCTGCCATTCTCTTTTGGATTATTAAACTATGCTAGGATGGGTGCTATGATAAAAAGAAAGCACGAGGGACGATGGGAGTTCAAAGAAGGAACCCAGCCCAGTTTTGGAGATCAAACAGGGCTTCCTAGAAGGGGTGATGCCTGAGCGGCATCTTGAAAAGGCCAACAGTTGAATGAAGAAAGGGCGAGCAGCCTGGGGGCTGGAGGATAAGACTCCAGGCAGAACAAACAGTATGGGGCACAGATCTAATGGTTGGAGGGAATGTGGTATACTGGGGGAACTGCAAATAATTCAATAGGCTGGAGTAAAGGGAGTGTGAATGGTGCAGCTGAGATAAGTCAGAGAGGCCAGCAGGGCAGGCCAGAAAGGCCTTGAATGCCACACAAAAGGAGAAGGGCTTGCCACTGAGGGCACCACGGAGCCAATAAAGAGGTTTAAAGCAGGGATGAACAGGGAGACTTAGTGTGTATTTTAGAAAGTCCTTGCTGTGCTTTTTTCATTCTGCTTGACCCAGTGTATTCTTTATGTACCCCAGCATACCAGCACCTTGAAAGCAAGAATCACATCTGATTTTTCTTCAGAGTCTTTCAGATCCTTTATGGAAAGAGAATAAGAAGGTAGACTGAGTAAATAAAAATAGTCATTTCTGCATTGCCAGGGCCTGGCTGCAAGAGGGAAGGTGTCCCAAAATGCAGATCAGCCCAGGGCTCAGCATCCTCCCAGGGTTCCCCAGGGCTCATACATGGCAATCCCAGCTTCTTAGGCCAGCACGCAAGGACCACTTCTACCTGGCTCCTTCTCCAGCCACATGTCTTCTCACTGTCCTCTCCCCTTACAGTTCAGCTACACTGTCTCTAGGTTTCCTTAAGGTTCATGCTCTCTCATGACTTGTACCTGCCCATATTATTGCCTGCTCATGTCATTCCCTCTCCCTTGATTGTCTTCCCCATTTACCTCTGTGTATCTGCCCAGTTCCTAATTATCCCTGGGATTCAGCACAAAAATCACCTCCTTCGGGGAGTCTTCCCTGATTTCCCTTCCAGGCTGGGTGAGGTTCCTCTCAAGACCCCATTCTGTCAACAACCATTATATGACCCTGCTGGTTGTCTCTGCCCTGTTCTGTAAGCTCCCTGCAGGGATGGATGGGTTTTGTTTGCGTCAATGTCTTTAAGGCCTGGCAGGACCCAAGGAGCAGGGTAGGCTCCAGAGGTCACATGCAGTGTCACTAGGACACAGAGGATATGTCAAAGAAAGTCCCAAAATGAGGTAGAGAAGAAGGGTTGATCCTGAGAGCAATGGAAGGCAGGGCAGTGACTGAAGCAAGGGAGGATGTGCTTTGTGATTCAGAAAGCTCGGGTGTAGAGGACAGTATGAAGGAAGGATCAGAGTGGCCATTAGACCCCCTAGGAGACCAGCAGGCTAGCAGACTAGGGTGGTGACTGAAGGGTGGGAAGAAGAGAATGACTGCAGAGAGACTGAAGAGGAGAAAGAACCAGACTTTGTACCTGGTTGCTCATGAGTGGTAAGGAAGAGAGAGGGAGGAATCGAAAGGACTTCCAGTGCATTCCCCCTCCTCTCTAGGGAGAGGGGAAGGAGGCTAGCAGCCAGCTTGGACTCCAGTTACCTTGGACACAAATAACCCCCAGGGACCCTGCCTCGCCAGCACCGAGCTATAGCCTCTGACAGCAGCCCCCACCACCACCACCACCGTTTTCCCAAGGGGTTGACTTGACACTCTGCTGGCTCCTTGCCTACTTCTCCCTCCAGCAGTCAACTCTGTGCAGGCCAGGAGGGC
>NW_024340701.1:8332596-8333736 GCF_902729225.1 Pteropus medius | reverse complement strand
CTCTGTGCAGGCCAGGAGGGCAGGGGCGGGGCGGGGGCAGAAGCCCTGCAGGGAGGGAGGAAAGGCAGGCAGAAGAAAATGCTGGGTCAACCCCAACAGAGAACAAGGTGGGGCAGGAGAGAGGGCATGACAGACAAAAGAGGAGGAGGAGCAGTATAGTGCCACCAAGCACTGGAGACACAAGCTGACTTCCCGCCCTCTTGCCCACTCCTCCATTTTAGAGATGGGGAAACCGAGACCCAGAAACAGTAGCAGTTTAGGGGCCCAGAACCAAGGTTTCAGCAGACCCACACCTTTCTGTTGGACCCCCTCAGCCTGGAGCAGGCACCCCCACCCTAGCCTTAGGCACCCCAGAATGAAAGGGCAGGCTAGCTCAGCCTACAGTTCAAGTCCCCTGAAGTCCTCATGGTATAAAAGGCTGAACTGAAAGACAGGGGACTTGAGTCCTCACTAAGCTGTGTGACTGATCAAGTCAAGACAACTCGTGATTTTTCGTTGTAAAATGCCCAATGGTGATGCCTCTCTGACAAGGAGCCACTGAGATCAGGAATGAAAACGGACTTTGTGAATCCAAAAAAGCCACGGGACCCCAGAAGGATAGGGCTCAAACCTCATGTCCTTGCCCTGAGCAAGACGCCTCTCTGGGCCTCAGTTTGTCTAACTGCACATTGAAGAAACTAGATCCACCAATCATGTAGGATGCACCCAACTGCCTGACAAAATTTTAAATTCTAGAGCAAACATATGAACCCCACCACCACATCCCCTCAGCCCTAAAAACTGGCGCTTGGAAGCCCTCCTCCATCCTGTCACGGGGCGACCAGGAGATCACTGCAGCCCCGGCCCAGAAACTCAAATCTCAAGGCCCCTCGTCGCCCTGGCTGCAAACCTCTGAAGGCGGCCCCTAGGGGGCAGTGTTGCCCCGAACTTGGGCCACTGCCGCCGCTGCCCCCGCCCCAACCGGCGCCGGGAGAATACTTGAGTTCTGGGAATGTTTGACACCCCCTGCACACACACCGCCCCCAGCTGCGGGCCTCAGCAACTGGGGCTCCCGCGCCGCGCGCAGCCCGCCCGGTGCGGACTAGCTGCTGGCTCTCCCATCTCTCCCATTAGAATACACTTCGCAAAGGGCGGGAGGGG
>NW_024340701.1:8331975-8332377 GCF_902729225.1 Pteropus medius | reverse complement strand
CCTCTCCCAGATCCACCTCCAGGGATCCCCGAACCCTGCCAGGAAGTGCTCCGGAGCGGAGAGTGGAGGTTGCAGGGTCCGATGTTCCTGACTCCAGTACCAGCCTCGCCTTCCCCAGTTCAAGCCCAGGCCCAGGGACCGGGACACCGCCGGGATTTAGGGGGTTGGGTTTGGGGGTTGACTCCTGCTGTGAAGTCACCCCACCCCCAATCGTGAACAGCAAAGTCAGGGGCTGGAGTGAAGACAGTAAAGGGGAAACGGAGAGAAAACCCCATTCGAGTTTGATCCAACGATTTGATGGGGGGGTAGGAAGAATTTAAAAGCCCCGAACCCACAAAACAGACTTTTTTAAAGATTATAATTGAAAACATCTCGAAGTAAGGGCCGCCAGAAGTGGGCCAG
>NW_024340701.1:8331565-8331890 GCF_902729225.1 Pteropus medius | reverse complement strand
TGGGCTGGGGGCACAGGGGTCCCAAGCTGGGGCCCCGCGCGGACACAGTTTGGATACTATGGTTACGCGATCCGACCCAAACAGCGAAGGCGGACAACAATAGCGGCCGCCAGAGGAGGAAATTCCTTCCGGGGTGGACGGCGCGGGGGGAGGGGCGCCTGGCTGGAACGCCGAGGCGGCGGCTCGGCCAATCAGCGCGCAGCCGCCGGCGGTTTCAAGGTGCCCCGCGCCGCGCGCCCCCCGACCCCCCCGCGCGCTCCGCTCCGGCGCTGGAATTGCTGAGACGTTTCCCTGCACGCGCCCGGGTAACCCTGCGGGGGCTGCT
>NW_024340701.1:8289447-8331554 GCF_902729225.1 Pteropus medius | reverse complement strand
GCCCAAGCCGACCCCCTCCCCAGCCCTTCTCCCCGCCCCCCTCCCGGAGCCCACCGCCTGGGGAAGGCCGAGCGTTCCGCTGCTTGAGTTGCCTGTACTGGAGGGAGGTGGGGGAAAAATCCCTCCAAACCACCCCATTCTGTGGGGTTGGTTCCTGCACAAGCCTGTTTTCTATTTTAAAGCTTCTCTCAAGAAAAAATGAGAGAGGGAGGGAGAGAGAGCGCGCACAAGAGCGAAGGTCCACCCGAACTCATGAAGCCTGGGAGGGGAGGCTCTGACCCTTGCCTGGCTGGCCGCGGGGACGCTGTTATATAATAAGTTGGGTTATTGATATTGGCGGTCCTGGCCGGGCATCTGGCATGCAGAGGTCCAAGGGCAGAGCTGGCATTTAGAAATCTCTAGTCCCCCCTCCTCCGCAGTTAATGTTACCTGCCTTATAATGGACGAGAGAAGCCAAGGGCTTCCCTCAAGCCTGCATCTGGATTGTTAATGTGGTGCCCACAGGGTAACTGTGGCCCCTTTCCCACTTAGCAGGAATTCTATTCCCAACTCCCCCTCATTTAGAAGCCCCTGATTGGCTTCCAAGCCTTCCCCCACACACCCACTTTTCCCCACCTCCAGTCCCTCCACCATGCCTCCTGCTCCCTGCCAACTACCCAGAGCCTGCACTGCAAGCATCGAGTTGGTCCCGCTCCTTTCTTAAGCTCCCTGAACCAGGTTTCTGCTGTCTGATGCCTTCTGGGCATGGAGTGCCACTTCGATGAGGAGTAGATGCCTATTTATTCATTGTATATTGAATTTCACTTCTTCAGAAAGATCTAACGTTCAGAAAGTATTTGCCTCTTTCTCCCACTTTTTCTCTCCCTCTCTTCATATATAATGGGGATAGCCCTAATTCTCCAGTTCCTCGTGTCTCTTTATAAATAAATAATGAGATTTTATTAATTATGCACGTACAGTATCTGCAAGCAGATTGCTATGTCTCTTGATGCTTAATAAAAAAAATTTTTTTTAAGGAAAAACCCTCCACATTGAAGCTGGATTTTTTTTCCCCTTGCAAGCAAACAAAAACTTCATGAGGCCATATGTCCTCCAAGAAGGAAGAGGAAGGCAGAAGTTGGGGAGTGAAGGGGGTACAGAGGGACGGATTAAAAGGGGTTCCTCTGCAGATTTTCAAGGCAGCTGGAGGCAAAGAGTTGCCTGCTTCACGGTTACAATTGAGCTGCCAGTCTGAAAACATACCAAGGTTTGTTGGGCGTTTGTGCGCTAGGCGGGATGGGCAGCTGTTAATAGTAAACAGGAAACCAGTGAGCGGAGAGCTGGCCGCAGCCCAGTCCCTCTCAATACTGTGCCCCTCCTCAGAGCCCCCAAACTCCTCGAGCTCTCAAAACACACTTGGTTTCTGGGCATGTATGCAACTATGTCTTGAGTAGCCAGCACAATTCCTGGCACATGGGGCTCAACAAATATTTGCACGTTGAACAAATGAAGCATGAAACATATACAGGGGGGTGAGAGAATGGTTGTGAAAGGGGCCAGGGGCTAGGTCTTGGGGCACCATGCCTTAGAGGTGCAAGAGTTGGGGCTTTAGCCCTCAGACAGTGGGGAAGGGGCTTGCCCCTCAAGTTTTCTGGTCCAGGAAGTGACAGCAGAGCTGAGCGTTTAAAAACTGATCTGGATGAGGGTGACCAGAAAGAAGTGCAGCGATACAGGCTGTCAGTACGGCTAGAGAGAAAAAGAAATTGGGGGGTTTGGGGAGGAGGCTCAGTACCTTTAGCACCAGGAGATGAGGGAGTGGGTGGGGTCAGAGGTGAGCTTTGATCAGAACATTCTGGTTCCAAGTCCACAATGAAATATAGACTTGAAGGGTTCATAGGTAACATGCTGAGGCTCCTATGGAACAGGTACCTTAAGCCGAACTTATAAAAGCACAAAAGAATAGAGACCCCAAAGGAGGCGCATGCAATTAATTGCCCATAGAGTTGTTTGTCCAGGGAGTTGTCCTTTGAGACCCAGAAGCCCCAAGAGGATTAGGGGCTAGTGAGGGGTCCCACAGCAAGACAGTGGCCTAGCTGGCACACCAGCCCCACGCTTTTTACCTTTCTCAATAACTTGCACAACACTCACCTCACAAGAGAGAAAGTTTTTTCACCCAGCCCAGGACAGACCAAGCGCCTTGACAAAAGGGTTAATTAAACTGGGTGTGTGATGCGTAAGTTCAAAAACATTTTTTTCCAAGGGAGAAGTTCTGGATGCCATTTCTCCTGCCTGTGAGAGGTCTATATATCACCGAGGAGTTAAAACATAAAAATCACATTGTGCTGGCTGAGGTTACTACAAAGCTATCAAGCTGGGTCTTGTTGCCAGAGCCCTGGCATCTGCTGTGCAATTTGGGGAGCACTTGGTCTCCCAACTATGGGTGGGGGCGGCCGCCTGACTTCCTTGTATCCTCCTAATTAAAAAGGACCTGGATCCCTTTCCACATGTGTTGAAGAAACATCTCTTGTGCTGAGGGAAGGCAAGGGGATGCAGATGCTATAGGTACTTGAGATATGGGGAGGCGATACCCAGATCCAGCATGAATCCTTCTCTCAGAGAGTCATGATCTTGGGCAAGGCCCTCAGTTTTCCTGCAAATCAAATTGTGCAGAAGAGGGAAGGCTGGCTGAAGACCAAGGGTCCTTCTTCCTCTCTGGTTCCAAGATATGGGTCCAGCAGGACCTCAGGGGTATTTTCCCTTGTGGTCTGTTGAGATGGAGCCACCATGGCTGTATCCTGTCCCTAGTTCCAGTTGTGGGCCAAGGTCCAAAAACACGAACCAACTTTAGACCACAAAGGTCTCCAAGTCACGGACATGCCCAAGCTCCAATATTCAGTATCTCGCGCACACACATACAGCAAAACTCCAGGGTCAGACACCATTCAGACTGAGAGGTCATCAGGTGTAGCTCAACTGGGATACACATGAGCCCTCTACAACATCCCGGGATAGTGTTTGTCCAGCCCCTGCTTGAATGCCACGTTTGACAGGGAGCTCACTACCACTTATGAACTCCAGAAGAGTATATCTTCACCACTTACTACTCCTCTCCACCAAGATGTCCTGCTAATATTTCAAAGCCAGCAGGTACCAGGATTGAACTCTTGATTTGTCCTCAACAGACCTGCTCCTCCTCCCCTTTCTCTTATGTGTCCTGGCTTAAAAAACTAACACAAGCTAAAAACTTGGGACTTATTCTTTCCATTCCCCCTCCAGTCAGTCTCCAAGTCCTGCTGTTCAACCTTCTTACTGTCTGCAGTCAGTGTGCCTCCTCACCCCAGTGCCTCATCATCACTCACCTATGTGATGGCATCGACTTCCTAACTGGTCTCACAGCCTCCTTACTAATTCCATCCAAATTACCCTCCTAGCAGAGGGCTCTTTCTAAAGCTTAACCTAAATACGACATTCCTCTGCTTACAAATAAACAATCGGTCGAGTTGCCCACATAACCAAAATCCAAATTCCTTAGCACATTATTTAAGGTGTCTCTTGATCTGGTTGCAGACACTCAGGCAATCCCACTGCCCACCCCTCCCAGCTGACTGACTTTACACTGCAGATAAATCTTGGCTGTTCCCTGAACAAACTTTTGTCCTTTCATGCTTGTGTCTTTGTCCATGCCGTGCCCTCTACCTTGGACACCCCTCTTGGCATTGAAGAAAGGCATGAAAAGTAGAGGGTCCCTGCTCTAGAGGAACCCACATTCTAGAGCTGCACAATTCACTATGCTAACCACTCACCACAGGGGCCCATTGAGCCCATGAAATATGCTAATCCAAACTGAGGTGTGTTGTGAGTGCCAAATATACACTAGACTTCAAAGACTTAGTGCCAAAAAAAAAAAAGAGTGTAAATTAGCTCGTTAATAATTTGTTTACATCAATTACATGTTTATAATATTTGCGATATATTGGGTTTAATAAAACGTATTGTTAAAAGTGATTCCATCTGTTTCTTTTTACTTTTTAAAACATCGCTACTAAAGAATTTAAAATGACAGATGTGCCTCCCCTTTGTGACTTGCATGACATGTCTACAGGACAATGCTGCAAGGGGCACAGCATGAAAACAAGTGGTATAATGATAATGTGGTGGGAGTGAGCGAGAAGAGCAATGACAGTGACGTGGGACACACGGTGCTCGGGCACAGGTGAGACGCTGGTCAGTTTAGGCTTATGCTGCAGACAGCACCTGGGGCCAGCTGGCATGCAGGGACAATTGCTGGTTGAAGTGAGTGCAAAAAAGAAGGTAAGGCATACATTTAGAGCCCAGCTCAGTGCCCACCCAGCCCCTTTCTGTGGGAAACCATCTCTGACCCCCTGTCCCTGCGGCAGCCTGCATGAGGTCCTCCTGGGGGCTCCACAGCCCTTCTGCTTCCTTGTCACAGCACTAAGCAGCCATCACCTTTAATGGGAGTGACCATCTGTACACCCCTCCCCTGACGCTGGGCCTGAGGGCAGTGCCAGCTTCCTCACAGTGGGGTCCTAGGGCGCGCGCGCGCACACACACACACACACACACACACACGCAGTTGTGTCCCAAGGGGGACACACTCTGAATGTTTGTTGAAAGTTGAATGAATTCCTTCGTTCAACAAACGTTCATTGACCCTGAGTGACCTTCCCAACTGCATCCTTCCACAAGCCCACATGTCGTCAAAGGGCCTGCCACTAACCGTGGGTACCCATGTAACCACCATAACAGTAACAGAGGCCCGGTTTCACTGAGCACCGACCAGATGCCACTGTCCTTATGTAGGTTATCTTGTTCCATTTTCTCCAGAATCCTGTGAGATAGGTTCCGCATATCTCCATTTTGTAGAGATGAGGAACTTGAAGCTTGAAGAGGTGACTCGACTGGCCCAAGGCCCAAGGTCACACGGTAGGTCTGGATGGAGCTGACTTTCACAAATCCACCCTCCAATTCACAGGCCTTTGGCTCATCCGCGGTGTTCCTGGGACTCTCCCAAGTGACTGCTCTCCATTCTCTCCCCTTCACTTGCTCATCTTCTCCCTCGATCATCTCCAGCCTGTGAGAGCGCTGAGTTTAACTCAGACCCCAGCAGCAGAGAAGGCCCCCTATCCCACACCCTGTGCGGGGGAAGTGCCTCCCCCCATAGCTGCCTAGGGCTAAGCACCCCACCCCCAGCTGGGGAAGGGAGGAGGGAGGGAAAGAGAAACCCACCGGGGGCCTCTGGGGCACAGCCCTTGAGGAGCCCCGGTGTTTGGTTTCAATTAGGAGGACAAATTCCAGGAAGCCAGGCCAGTGCTGGGGGAAGGGGGGATGGGGGTACGCAGAACAGGGCTCAGAATGAGGAGGCTCCTGGAATCTGGCCTCGGGAGGAGGCTCCCGTAGGGCAGGGCGCAGAGCCGAGGGGCCTGCTGGGAAAGAAGCCTGGCCTGCGGCAGGGGTGGGGGGTGGGGTTGAGTCCCAGTTCACAGTTACCAACTTACAGTGCGCTGTCAGGGTGGTGGAGAACGTAGTCAGGTGCCTGGCACACAGTAGGCTCTTGTGGGCTCAGTAAATGGTGGCCAGCATTGCTTCCGTTCAAGCCCACAGTGTTCTATAAATTCTAGCTCTGGAGGTGGGGAGGGGTGCCCGGTGGTTGACAATGCAACCTACTGGGTATCAAGCTGAGTACTGGGTACTGGGGCCCCAAGATGAGAGGTTGTGTGCAGCCTACGAGGGACAAGGTACAAACACAGAGGTGCTATGCAGTGTGGCCAATGTGACAGCAACACCGAGAACAGGGCTCTGGGAGGCTCAGAGGAGAATGGAAGATCCAAGAGGGAAGGAACCTCGTTTGTCCTGTTCATCCTTGGATCCTCAGCCCCTAGCAACATGCTTGGCACACAGGAAGCAGTCACTAGATCTTTGTCGAATGAATGAGTGATGAAGTCTTCTGGGAAATTTCAAGGGAAGCTTCTTAGAAGAGGGGTGCGTCTACACAGGGCTTTAAGAAATGATCAAAGCTTGGAGACCCAGAAAGGAAGAAAGGGCATTCAAAGCAATGGGAACAGCTGATGCGGAGATGAGGCAGCACAGAACACGTGGCAAAGTATTCATCGATTCACTCATTCAACTAATGACGTGCCTGTGACATTCCAGGCGCTGTGCTCAGCAGATGGCTGGGGATGGATTGGAACGGGATGAGCTGGAGGAGGAGGAGGCAAGGGCCAGACCATGGGGGTGGGGGTGGCGGTGGGCTTGTGCATCTCAGAATGGAGTCAGGACTCTGCACGCTATGGGGTATATAGATCTTCTAGGAAGTAATCCTGGTAACAGAACTGGAGCGTGGGAGTGGAGGGGTCCTGCCACACACTGAGGAATCTGAGGTTCTGAGCGATGTTGGCACATGCTCGGGGACGAGCAGGTACGCAATGGCAGAGCTAGGCCTCTTGTGTCCGACCCACAGCCTAGAGGTCCCACTCTCAGCCCAAATCTTGGGTCCCTGGCGCCAGCTGGCTACTCTTTTGCCGAGCGGACGTAGCTACATCTCTTCTTTTCTCTGGACCAAAGGGCTCAGACTGAGACAGTCTCCCAAAGTATGGGTGAGGTAGACCTGGTGGGGTGCGGATGAGGTCAAGGAGTGCACAGACCTGGCCACACAGAATATGCAACCTCGAGCTCACCTCAGGAAAGATGCCTTTTCAGTTTTTGCTTCTGATTAAGTCAAGGAGAAGGAGAAAGGCCCAGTCTGAGGCTGGTATGTCTTTAACACCTCTCTGCCACTTGCTCATCATCCTTTATAGCAAAGAGACAGGGAGTCCTCCTCGCAAGCAAGACTAGAATTGCTTTGTTTTCATTAAATGTATTTCTGTATTTACCTTCTGTTTTTAGAAAGCCAAAATGTTTAGAGTACAGGTATAGTTTCCTTGTTAACTTTTGTAAAAGTGAGTTAGGCAGTTCAGGTACGAGGACTTGGCAAAAACCCTGGAGGAGGTACAAATGATGGGACCTTAGGGAAAGCCTGGGTGGGGCACCTCTGACTCTTCAGTTCTAACATCAGCCATTATTCTGGGAAACTGACTTAATGTCCAGGTGCTATTGCTCATCTTTTTTAAAAAAGAGAGAGAAGGTTGGAATTTCACCCGGCATTTCACGAATCAGCTCTATTTACCAAGAAATTTCCCTCAGGGAACTTCGATGTCACTGGCAACACCTTGGCCCGTGCCCTCTGTGAAGGTGGGGATGAAAGAGGAACCCCAAGCTGGGTGGCTGGTCCTGAGCCATTGTCAAGCTCCTTCTCCTGATTCTGAGGGAGGGAACTCTGGGACTCCCACACACCCAGAGTCAAGAGCAACCAACAGGAGGGCCCCGAGCAGAATGTCTGACCTTGCAGCCATTTGGAGAGGAGGGCCAGGGAAGACAAAGACCTGTGAGAGGGCCCCTTTTACCGCTGGGATGAAGGTAAAGCTCTGTGCATGGCACTCAAGATTCTTCAGTGTCATCCCCAAACTGTCTTTCCACGTGCCTTGTCTACCTAGCTGATTCCTACTTCCCCTTCAAGTTCCCTTGTCAACACTTCTGGAGAGCCAGAGCCCTTCCTTAATCTCTCCAGTCCCCCTGCCCCAGGCAGAGTCAGGGCCTCCTGTGGGATCCCAACTTTCTTGGCATCCCACTTCCGGGCACCCTAGGTCATCATTGCCTGTTTGTGTACCTAGCATCCCCATCAATTGGGAGACTGTCTGTTTTGTCCCCATATCCCAGCACTCAGCACAAGGTCAGTAAGCAAGAAAGTACTCAATAAAGCTTTGCTGAATTAAAAAAGAGTACTTTTAGTGTTTAGGATGGTGACATCAATTCCAATCCCCTCTGGGACCTTTCATGGGCATCCTCTTCCTCTGCTGTCTCCTGTAGGGAAAGGTGCCTGTGAATAGTAGTGAGAGGGGCAGGGGGAAGGCCAAGGTCTAACCCTAGGTAGGTGCAGGTTCAAATCCTGCTGTTTAGCTGTTCAGCTGATTTAGCTGATTCAGAGTATTCTTGTGAGTTATAGGGGGATTCTAATCCCTACCACAAAGGCAGATAGTGTGGTGAATAAGTGAGAAAATGTGAGGAAAGCAACATGTATAGGTCAGGTACACACTTGCTTAGTAAATTCTGGAAGTGTTAGAACTGTAGAAAGTGCAGAAAGCCCAGCTGCCTAGAGAAATGAACTCATTCTGCCCAAGGGACTGAGGCAGGGAAAGCTCTCTACTTGAGGGGACTTTTGAGTTGGGCTGTGAAGGATAAATAAAAGTTCCCCATAAATAAAAGAAATTGAGAGGAGAAGGCTGAGAGTTGCATAGGGGGAATAGTCCCAGCCTCTACATGGAACGATAGCAAGAAGAACTTGGGTTAAGAAGGAAGGATTTCTTATCCCAGAGTTTTGGGCAGAATTCTAGTCCAGAATTTGACTAAAGGTGTAAAATGGCCTAAGAAGTGTCAAGAGCCCCTTCCCACAAAGAAGGTCAACTAGTCCATCCCTCTGCAGCTAAGACACACAATTACTTTTGTCCCTAAACCTACATCTTTTGTGCTAGAAGTCAGTCCCAACTTGGGTGAGGAGGAGGAGAAGGGGGAGGCTCCCCCCAATTCCTGGGTTTGTAGCCAACAGCCTAGGCCCATGGCCAAGCCACCTCCCTCCCTCTCTGAGAGCCTAACCCCTACCTTGCTTGAGTCCTTCATTTGTCCCCGACGCCTTGACCCAGGGCAGTGACACCAAATTGTTAAATAAGCCCCCTTTCCTGGGCTGGGCCAGGGAGGGGGACAGAAGGAGGCAGGGTCCACTTTCTAGGTCAGAACTCCTTGCCCTTTTCCTTCATTCTCTAGCCCATGTTTTTCAAAATTAGATCTTGGAGAGAGAGGCAGAGAGACTGTGCATGCTTCTGTGTGTGTGACTGAGTGTGTATGTCTATGTGGAGAGAGGGAGAGAGAGAGAACAGAGCCTGGGGGTGTGTGTGTGTGTAATATGTGTGTGTGTGTGCGTGTGTGTGTGTGTGTGTGTGTGTGTGTGTGTGTGTGTGTAGAGAGGGAGAGAGAGGAAGAAGGAGAGAACAGAGCCTGGGAGTGTGTGTGTGGCTGTGTGACTGTGTGACTATGTACAAGAGAGACTGTGGGGGGGGGCACTCCAGCATCAAGCTGTACCTTAAAGGCACAGACCCTGCTTCTGCCCTGCTCCCCTCCACCTCCACCGCCAGCCACGACCAACTCCCACCATCATCAGCTGGGAACCAGAGCAGGCCTGTCCCCAGTGACTACTGCCTGAGGGAGGAGAAGCAAGCCCAGCCCTCTCAGATCCCCCTACCCGCCAAGGCTGAGGCTTTGAGAGCTCAGAAATAGGTCCTACCAGAGGAAGGAGAAAGGGGCTTTATTCCTCCTGAAGAAAGCAGGGCCTCCCAGAGGGCTGGGGGCTGGGGAGGGGAGGAGGCCCAGCTCTGGGGCAAGACTGCCTGCTCGGGGTCCTAGCTCTTTACTTACTAGAGGTGAGGTGGGTGGAGGTAGGCCACAACCTCTGTACCTCTTTTGCAGGGCCGCGACACCCACGCAGAGCTGTGCAACAGTCACGGATGGAGACCATGAGGGTGTAGGTGGTGGCAGGACAGCCACGAGGGTCTCTGTTGCAGACAGGAAGCCCCTACCTCAGGTCTGGGCTCTCAGGCAACCTTCCTGCCATTTTGGCAGCTGGAGCTTGCACAACAGAACGCAGGGGTGTTTGTTTTTTTCCCCACAGCAACCCGCCCCTCCCCCCATGCTCACACCAGGTTTTTGCTCCAAGGCTGGAGGTGATGGGTGGAGCAGTGGGAGGCTAAGTCCTGGTTTCTCATCCTGCCTAGGCCTCTTACTCAATGTGTGACCCTGGACAGGTCCCTCACCCTCTCTGGATTGCTGCTGCCTGCTCTGTATAATGAAGACGTTGGGTTCAGAGAGTCTACCGACTCTTCTAGCTCTGACCTTCCCCGGCTCTGGGTCCTATGATAGGCGTCATTTGATGAGAAAAATGCCTCTATCTAGGAAGAGTATGAGAAATAATCCAGCCCTGAATCCTCCCGCTCTATTCTAGAGCCACGGAAAGTAGAGGCGCCGAAGTGTCCATGAAAATCTCCTGACTCAACATCTCCATTTCAAAGTCGAGGAAACTGAGGCAGTGATTTGCCCCAGATGCACAGTGAGAACCGAAGCTTGGACGGGAGCTCTGGTCTCCTGGCTCCAGCCTCCAGAGTCGGGGTCACCGACAGAGCAGCAAGCCCCGGGAGGCCGGGAGGAGGAGGAGGAGCCGGGGGGCGCGCCCCACCGGCCGCGGGCCCCTTCCGGCCCCTCCCCCAGCCTGCGCACCGTCCCGCCACCTGCTCCCCCGCCCGCCGGGGCGGGGCCGCCACCCCCCCATCTCCATGGCAACGCGCAGCCAGGCCGGCCTTCCTGGCCTCCCTGCAGCCGCGCAGCCCATCTGGCCCCTAGCCCGTCCCAGCTGGGCTGCCCGAGGCTCCGGCCGCCTAGGGCACACACATACCACACACACACACACACACACACACACACACGCACCGCGGGCCTGAGCTCCATGCTTCCGTGCCACCTGGGCTGACTCTCTGGGCTCCATCCTGATGGTTAGAAGGCCACCCCAATACCCTCTGGGATCTCACATTCTAGAGACATCCCCCCACGTTCCCCCAATGTTCATCCAGTGGCAGCATCTCAGGATTAGAGGTCAGCTTTCCGGAGTCACCCACCTGGGCTCAAATCCCCAAGTAGTGTGACCCTGAGCAATTTACTTAACCTTTTACCCATCTGAAAAATGAAGATGATCATAGAACCTACCTTATAGGGTAGTTGTGAGGGTTAAATGGGTCAATAAAGAAAAATACATAGAGTAAGCACTCCGTAAGTATCAACTGTTATTATTACTGCAGGTTGCAAGTGCTGTAAGAGCTGGCTATGGCTTAACTCAGCCTGGGGACAGCAGGGAAGGGTTCCTAGAGGAGGCTATGCTGGTAGGAATCTTAGGAAATAGCAGTTAGCCAGGAAGCCGGAGGAAGAGGGAATAGCAGCAGCAAAGACATAGAGGTGGAAAATAGGTGGAAGGTTGGGGAGTGGGGGACGTACAAAGCCCTTCGGTGTTGCTGGAGAGTGTAGAAGAGCTTGGCTTTTAGATGGAGGGCACTAGAACCAGAGCTACTGAAGAGTTTGGAACAGAGGCACGACATGTCTTTTGTTTTTGGCTACTATGCATGCAATGGCTTGGGAGTCCAGTGGTCCTTCTGAGAGATGATGAATCCTGAGCAAAGGGAGATGCAAGGTCAGTGAAAGGTGGGCACAGATTCACAGCTATTAAGGAAGTAGACCTGGCATAATGGTGACCTATGGATTGGTTGCAGCTGGAGAGGGCAGAGTTAAGAATGGACAGGACACTCAGGTTGTTGGCTTGGGCACTGAGAGAGTGGCAGGGCCAGAAGAAAGTCAGGTCTGGGGGTGGGGAGAAAGATGATGAGCTATGAGTATGTAACAAGGGGGAAGAAGGTGCTGCCCAGCTTGAGGTCATTTGAGTGTGGAGCCTACAGACATGGACTGGAAAGTCCAGCATGTGCTTGGATGGTTACAAATCCTGCCATGGCCTGAGAGCTGCCCCAGAGTCAACAGAGGTCAGGGAACCTCACCAGGCCACATCTTCCTCTACTAAGAAAAAGATTTAGGCTTCAGAGTTCCAAGAAGGATTCTAAGAATTCTAAGCTTCATTTCCCTGGGGCCAAGTAAAATTTGTCCAAAAAAAATTCAAGAATTCTGACCTAAATTCTATGTGTGCCATTACCTCTTTCTGAGATTTTGGGGTTTTGGAGGATGGTTTTGGGTGAGGGAGTGTGAAGAGTATAAGGAGGTAGAATGTTGTGCTGAGCTGTCCCAGCTCTGTTGTTTACCAGCTGTGAGGTCTTAGGCAATTCTTCTCATCAAACCTCAGTTTCCTCCTTGCTACCTACCATGCAGGATTATAGTAAGAATGAAATGGAATGCTGGACACAAAGGTCCCGGCGTGGCCTCTGGCAATCTTTGTTAAATATACAAATTCCAGGAGTTTCTTCAAGACCCAGGAAGGTGAATTTCCATCAGTGGTTCTGGGAAACTACAGGTGAAACTAGCCCATCAATGGATCAAAGCCTCCGACTGCCACCCTGGGATTCCTCTGGCACTGGTCTCTCCATGGGGCGGTCCATCCCTAACGTTTATGGCCTGTGGCAAGAGTTGAAATGGCTGTCCCTCTTCCAGGTTCCTCCTTCTCTTCCCATCTGCTTCATCCCTTCTGCAAAAGATCTTGTGCGCAGACTCAGGCTTCATGTCTAAGCTCCCAAGCACACCTGCCTCCCCAAACAACTTCCTTGTCCACCACTCAGGCCTAAAGTTGCACACACCTGCAGCATAGCCCACTGGGAGAACAGACTCAGATCCTGGGCGCATGCTCAGGGCCCTTTGGGCAGGAATTCCAGATCCCAGGTACCTGGAGCATGATCTAGAATGATAAGTTTGGACTCCAGGTGGGCATGCCCCCTTAGCCCCATGTATACCTCATCTTGTAGGGAGAAGTGGGGCTGGAGGAATGTTTAGGGGATCCCTATATAATAGAGTTCAAAGCCCCAGGCCTATGGGCTCCCCTGCCTCTGTTCCTATCAGCCCCTCCCTCTGGTTAGCCCACTGGTTCCCAGCAGCTGTATCGTGGAGGCTGCCGCCATTTGTCCATTTGCCTGGTCCCTACCCAACTGAGGTCACCTCAGACTTTGCCTCCAGCCTCTGCTGGCCCTGAGAAATACAGGGTTCTGAGGCCTCACACACAACCACCTCGTGGGCCATCACTACCTATATGTGCCATCACTACCTATATGTGCCCAGTCCCTGGCTTGTCATGGGAGGTTAGATTATTATTCTTTAAAAATGAGGAAACAGAGGCTCAGAAAAGGCAAAGGAGGACTTAGTATTATAGAGCACCTACTGAATGTCAAGGGCTGAGGTAGGTGCTTTTTAAAGACATGACCACACAACACCCCTGTCAGTATTATCCCCAATTTACAGGTGAGGACATTGGCTCAGGAAGGAGAGGTAACTGGCCCAAGGATCTACTCAGTTAGTAGGAGACAGAGTCAGAAATAAAACTCAGACCACTCCTTCTGCAGAGCCCCACCCCAGAGATGCATAGTAGGCCTTCAATGAGTCTAGCCAAGAGGAGCTGAGGACAGTTGGACACCTGGGAGGGTCATCTCCAGTAAAGGCTATGGAATGTGAGGAATGTTTCCCCGCCCCTGCCCAAGGCAGGGCTGTGGATAAAGTGACCTTTGGGAAGATAAAGTAGAATTCTAGTACTGAAAAGGAGACTGACTGAGGTGGACCTGGAGTGGTACTGCCAGAGACCAGGACCAGCTGCAGCCGGACATCCACCCACCAAACCCTCCCTGAGCCAGGAGTTACAACTGGGGCATGTGACGCAGGAAGATACTGCTACACCTCAGCTCCTGCTGTTCCCTCAGCTGGAATCTCCTTTCTTCCATTCTGCCAATGACACCTCAGCTGCTGTGCCTCTAACCCTGTCCCCAACTGTTACCTGAACATTTTCACTTGGAGGGCCCTGGGGAATCTCAGCAATAACTGTCCATAACTAAACTCAACATGCTCCCTGACTTCCTCCCACCGTCCTCCCTGGGAATGCCACCTCCATGCCCCAAAATGATTGCTCAGTGTTAGGGTGCTAGCCTTGCCTCTTCCTTCTCCCTCTTACTCCATCCAAACTCAGTCTCCTAATGTCTCTACTTCTCCTTGCTGCCTCTGACCTCCAGTCTCAGACCCTCCAATCCCATCTCCCTATGACATCAGGGCAGAATTGCCAGATATAACAAATAAAAACACAGGACTCTCAGTTAAATTTGAATTTCAGATAAATAATGAATAATTTTTTTAGGAGTCCAGTCGCTTGTCCACTGCATCCACTCTTCTCGTCCGGTGGCTAACCCTCCACGCTGCCCACAAGCAGATCTACCACTCAGACAAGTACTTCAACGAGCACTGTGAGTACCGGCATGTCATGTTACTGAGAGAACTTTCCAAACAAGTATCCCAAACTCAACTGATGTCCAAAGAGGAGTGGAGGAGACTTGGTGTCCAACAGAGTCTTGGCTGGCTGGGTTCATTACATGATTCATGAGCCAGAACCAAATTCTTCCTTTAGAAGACCTCTTCCAAAAGATCAACAAAAATGAAGTCTATCTGGGGATCGTCAATTAAATCTTTTTCAAATTTAATGTCCCTGTGTATATAAGGTAGCATTCAGTGAGTACTTGAAAAATGTACAAATCATTCATCCATACCAGTGCATGCGCTGTATTCTTCACAGCAACAGAGCTCAGTTAAATGCAGCTGCAAGTAGGTTACTGTAAGGTGTTTAAGATAAAATGTATTCTACTTAGTTTTTCTCTTAATATAAGTGCTTATTTGATTTTACCTGTTACTTTTGTTGAGTAAAGTTTGTAAGTTGCAATTTTTAAAAACTATTCGTTGTTTATCTGAAATTTAAATTTACAGGGCATCTTATATTTTGCCTGGCAACCCTAAGCTGGAATGTACTTCACTCCTTAAAACTCTCCATTGGTTCCTTGAGGAGTGGAGGATGGAGAAAACTCCCATGCTTTGAGCACTCTTTCCCCACTGGTCCTTCTCTGCCTATCTCCAGCCATCTTTCAATTCTCAGAAATCACCTTTTCTAGGAAGCCTTGCAAACAGCCATAGACTGGGTTAGGGGCTGCTCTGTACAATTAGAGGCTACCGTACTCTTATCAGAACCTAAAATACACTGCAGATCCCCCATCAGTAAGAGCTCATGAGACCAGCATCTTATCTTTTGTCCACTGTGTTCACTCCTTAGACCCTAGCACTTCATGTGGCACTTAAAATAACGTGCTGTGGAACCCTGGCTAAACCCATTGCTTCTCTGCGCTTCAGTCTCTTCATCTATATGAGAAAGGGTCATCGAAAATGATCTGTGAGGCTCATTCCAGCTCTGATGCTTGACCCTCACTTTGACCCTGGAGATCCTAGGGCAGGGCTGGCTAGGCACTCAGCTTGGAAGACCTGAGGACAAGCTCCAGCTCTGCCACATGTGGCCTCAGGCAAGTTCCCACCCTCTCTCAGCCTGCCTCTTCTCTGCCAGGTTCTAACTTGTGGGGATCACACTGCCCTCCTGAAACAACCTGGTAAGGTTGTTAGGAGGTTGAAGTCAGAGAGGTAGGGCATGCAGCACAGCACAGGGTGGCCTCTGAGGCCCTCAGGGAACTGAGATTCCTGCCTGCTCTTCCCCTCACCTGGGAGGCCTAAATGCCCTGGAGGGAACCTGGAGAAGCAGCAAGAGCTCCAGGGGAAGGAGGGTGGGTGGGAGGGAGAAAGAAGCTAGGCTAAGAGCTTTCAGGCAAGACTTTAAATCTGGTCTCCATTTGTTTATTTATTTATCTTTAAAGGGCCTGAGTACCTTCTCTAAGAGCCAGGAATCAATCTAACTGACAGAGACAATCTGAAGTCCACAGCCTATTCATTTGTGGGGTTAATAGTCAGCCTAAATGGGTGATAGGGAACATGCGGGTAGAGGGGGAGCAGCCTCAGGAAACCTGGGTCCAAGGAGACACCCAGGGTGGGGGCTTTGTCCAGACTTACTGTTCCCACAATCTCTGGACTCCCCCAGCCACCCCAAGTAAACATGCAGCTTGAATGAGAACAGGGTGCTCAATGGCTTCAAGACAAGCTCTTCCACCACCCCACTTCAGCTCCCTTTCAACCAGTAGGCTCATGAGGCAGGAAAACCCTGGCAGGCTCCTGGGACCGGCCCTATTCTGTGACCACGCACTTCCAGTGCTTGGACAGGGCCTTCCCATGGCTGTTTGGGTCTCCTCATCTGGACAATTTGGGGCAAGGACTAGAGACAGAGACCCTCTCTTCCAGGACAGGCAGTCCAGGGTTCTGGAGGGTGAGGCTGCAGTGAGTAGCTCAAGTGCTATGAGCCCCCAGGAAATGAATTCTCGCCTCTGAACAGGAATCTTAAGACAAGGCTCTCACACCACCTTCTTCTCTTTCTGTTCTTCCCTGTCCCTCTCCTGCCTACTTCTTCCTCTTGTTCTCCTGCCTGTCTCTCCCAGCCCCTGCTGAATTAGCTTCCGGTAGCCCATTAAATCAGGCCTGATCTGACCTCAAGGCCAAAGAGGCAAGAAGAGAAGGCAGGGAGGGAGGAAAAAAATTAGCCTTCATTGAGACCTGGTCAGCTCTGCTTACCTTTGTCTCCATTGTCTCCTGGAGTCCCTCAGCTACCCTACAAGGCAGAACCTGTTTTCAGGGGAGCAAATTCAGCCTACAAGAGCCTAGACGTTAGTCCCAACAGACATCACACAACTGATAAGGAGTCAGCTTTCATGTTTCCTCTCCTCATTCTAGGGCTCCAAGGAGACCACAGAGGAAGAAGACAGTCTCCCACATCCTGAAGCTGTGAGTTCTAGTGAAGGTCATTTAGGGCTTGAAGCCAGGCAGAGTAGGTGGGAGAGCTGGGCTGGCCAGTCCCTGTCCCAAACAGGCTCAGCCACCTGAGGCAAGTCACTTCACCTTTCTGAGGATCCCTTTGTCCACTTAAAATCTGCCCTGGAGCAGCCTTTGTCCTCGAGAGAAAGGTGATAACTGCCTAGTTTGGGAGTAAAATGATTTTAAATGCTGGTTCTATTCTTTCCTTGTTGAGTGACTAGACAAGTCACTGCCTCACGGACTATCACTTCACACCCCTGTGAAATGGGGGTGATGAGGCCACCTGAAAGGGGCTTTCTGAAGATTGGAAGAGATAGTACATAGAAAGGACAGCACGGTGCCTCGCACCTTGGAGGGCTTCACAGCTAGTAGGCCAGGGGTGGAGAGAAGCCCAACACAAAAGCCTAGTGACTGATCTATGGGACCCAGGCCTACAAGGTCCCCACCACCTTGCTATGAGACCAGGCAAGTGGCTTTCCCCACCAGGAGGCCAAAGCACTCTTGGGCTTGGGAGGGGACTAGAGACTCATATGTGTGACCTTTCGCCCTCTTGGGCCCTCGGAGAGTAGACCCTCAGAGAGCAGACCTTCGCCCATTCTACTCTGTCCTGGCCCTTACACATCCATTCTGCTCCATTATTCCCCATGCAGTCTCAGGGCTCTGTCATCACCCCAGCCCCCCAAACAAAAGGGACATTTGACATTCTTTGTCTCCTGCAGACTCATTCTGTGAGTGTAGGACCCAGCAGGCTTTGCAGCTGGGACCTGCCACCTTCCCCCCAGTCCTGGCCCAGCTCTCCAGAGAGCTTTGCTCTAAGAGAAGGAGGGAGGGTGGGAGGGGCCTTAAAGGAGCAGAGCCTTCTCTCAATAAGTGTTCCCCACCCCAACCTTTAGAATTGTCGGAATGAAAGCAGGTGGGGGAGGGAGACAGGTGTCCAAGTAGGTATTTGAGATTGGGGTCCCAGCTAAATTGGGGCTAAAACCTAGTCTTCTTCTGGCTCCCAACAGAGGGCTCTTTTTACTAACTGGTTTCTTAGTATCTTTTAAAGGAACTGTGATTTGCTATGTGACGTGGGTGAGTTCTTTCCTCCTCTGGGCCTTGGTCTCCCTTGTATAAAATGAAGAGTAAGAACTGGAAGATCTTTCACATGTGAGATTTCCAAATCCAGACCCTGGACAGGGTCTGGGATAACAAAGACAAACCACGCTCCCAGAATCTAGTTCTGGAATTCCATCAGGAAAAGATCACAAATGACTCTTGATGTGAGAATATGTTTCGATGAAAGCAGGATCCCCGCCAATGGTGGAGAACTAGCCTCCCCTCAGATTGATACAGTTTTATACCACCTCCAAAGCTCTCCACTCCCTTCATCTGTCTATAGGCATGTGAGACAGACTAGACCCAATCCTGTTCTCCTTCAACAGAAAATAAGGCTGCAGGCACACAGAGGGCAGGCCCTGACCCACCCTGGGAGTGGAGGGTCTAGAAAGTGCTGCCTGGGCTGAATGGGGGAAAGGTGGGTATGATCGATATTCTGGTCAAGGGACCCACGGGGGCAAAGGAGAGGGCAGTGACCAAACGTGCTGTGCTATAGTTTGGCTGGCTGGAGCTGCAGGTGTGCCTGAGAGGAGTGGAGAGGGGAGGCCGAGGGTCTTGGCTGCCTGGCTAAGGAGTTTGTCCTCTGGGTGCGGAGGAGTCAAGGGGGGCTTTTATGCCAGGCAGTGGTCATTCCCTCCTGTTGTAGTAAAGCGAATGAATGGTGGGGCTCCAGATGGAGACCAAGGGAGCCAGGACAGCTGTACACTCAGGTGCCTCCCAACAAAGGGGCCTTGGAGCCTCCGGGGGGAGGGGAGTGGAGCAATTCCTCCCGGGAAAGAGGGGAAGTGAGCGGGGAGATGAAGCAGGGGAGAGGAAATGAAAGATTAAGTGCATAAAGGCCATAAAGCTCAGGAACGTCCAGGCCGGATGGATTCCAGTTTATAGATACATTTATGTCCAAGGATGTCCACCCAGACCTGATATCCCAGCAAGAGCAGCCACCCAGGGAGGCAGAGAGGACGCTAGGCTGGAGGGGACCCCTTGTGCCCTTGTGCTCCTCTCCTGTGCTCCCCCCCACCGCCCCCCGCCCCCATTACCTACCCTCAATTCCTCGGGCTGGCTGACAGCCCAGCTGGAAGCAATTGTGGGAGCCTCCAGCCTGGAGAGCTGCATCCCACAAAGGGCCCTGGTAAATAGCAGCCCACACCCCAGACAGCCTGCAGCTCCCCCTCCTTGCAGCCCCCTGCCCGGAAATTTAAAACAACTGCTCGACACAGTCTTAAATCCTCCAGGAAGGAGCTGGGGTTGGCAGGCAGGAAGCAGGAGGCTGGCCAGGGCCCTGCCTGGAACTCCCTCTCTCCCCAGCTCCCACCCTGAACTCCCCTGAAATACCACCTGCCCCCACAAAGTCTTCCCATGGGCTTCCTGGCCCCCAGGCGTCCCATGCTGGTATTCCTCCCTGGGCACAGCAGCTGCAGCTTGTTGGAATTCCCAGGTAGACAGTAAACATCCAGCGCACAGAATGGTCTTGTCCCCTGCTTGTACCCAGCATTTGGTCTCCCACAGAGCAAATGCATAGTGTATGTATGAAGAATGAGTAAATGAAGGCACCATGTGACCCTGAGCCATCACTCTGCTCTTTCAGCCTCGGTTTCCTTATCTATCAAATGGGCATGCTAACTCTCACCCAGTCTACTTCCCAGAGTTGTGAGAGTTAAGTAAGAACCTTTATGCAAGTATTTTATTAACTGCAAAGCTGATGAGTCACAATGATTCTGTTCTTGCTTTCCTAGCCTCAGTTTGCTCATTTATAAAATGAGGACCAGAGTCAGGTGCTAGCTAGCGTCCCTCTCAGCTTTGATATCAGACTTTAGCAGGAGATGAGGATGCCCAGACTTTCCTACGCTCCTTAAATACTAGCTACGTGGTAGGGGGAAGGCAGAGGGTGTGGTGTCAGGGGAAGAGCCTGCCTAAGGTTCAGAAAAGCCACTATTTTAGCTCCAGCATGGCCCCTGACTCACTGTATGATACTTTCTGGGCCTCGGTTTTCTTCTCTGTAAAATGGGAGTGGGTGGACGTGGACACAGGACATCTGAAGTGACCTCTAGCATTAAGTTCTATGATGACAAGACATTATGCAGAGCCACTGACAGGTTTTGAGCAGGAGAGTGGCATAGGCAGAGTCATGTTTCAGAGCTCACTCACAGAGGTGTGGGGTATGGGTGAAGGGTAGGGAGATTGGTGTTTAGAGACCTGGAAGGGGGCTGTTGCCTTTGCCTACGCAGCTGAAGACAGCAGCGTCCAGGTCCTTTCCTCATGCTGTGCTCCATGCCCGGGCTGCCCTGCCTCTCCCCAGTATATCTTGCTTTTTAAAACTCATCCCCTCTTTAAGACACAGTTCAGGGGCCACCTCCTCTATAAGGTCTTCCCAGATTGTCACTGATGCAGTTGATCTTTTCCTTTTCTGCCATCCAGTTTCCCAGCTCTAGGTATCTTCATCATGGGACCAGTTTGAATTACTGTTTATGTGTATATGTGTGTGCATACATGCGTGTTCCCTCCTGGGCTGTGAGCTACTAAGGTCAGGGTGGGTGTTCTGCCCATCCCCATATCATCTCCAGCATCCATCACCTGTCCTGGCCCAGAGGAGGTATTCAGTACATGCAAGCAGGATACTGAGGATGCCAGAGCATCCTACCCTTTGAGTTCACCTGCAAGGTTGGAGCCTGGGCTCCAGCCTCAGCTTAACTGTTAAGAGCCATGTGACCTTGGACAAGTCACTTCTCCTCTCTGGACCAAGGTGCCTCTTGGCTACATAGAAATTATCTCTGTTGTTCATTCTCAAATCAGGACTCTGAAGTGAGGGCCCATCCTTGAGCCTCTCCCCTGGCACCTCCCTTCAGCATTTCCTTTCCTGTGCCCTGGATCACAGTGATCTGCTACAGTGTGATTCCCACCAAAACCCAAGCTCACGGAAAACCTCATCTCTGGGTCCTGCACAGAGCTGTGCACAAGGAGTACTCGTCAGGCTTGTATAGAGGTGCTCGTCCACTCCTCGGTCCCAAGAAAGGGAGCACAGTAAGACCCCCATTAACAGCGTTGTGCCATCAAGTGTGTGGCTTTACAAGAGGCCAAGAGCATTCACTGCTCAAGCCCAACTGCAGCCCTGTCTCTATGTCCCCACCCACCTGCCCAGCCATCCTCCTGGGGCTAGTCTGGCCTCCCCTGAGAGGTGTGGAGAAGGGGTGCTATCAGCCCCGAAAGCAGATGGATCTTTAGCCAGCACTACTCTGCTCCAGGCAAACCCTGAATTCTCAGCCAGAATCCCCTTCTCACTCCCCCGCCCCACGGGCTGGGACAGACCTCAGCCAGCAGGCCTCCCAGCTTTGATCAATACAGGGCAAGCAGCCAAGGCGGCTGCAGGCTCCATCCTCTCAGGAGGCCCCAGCTCAGCAGGGTCACATGGGGGAGGGGCATAAGCCTGGCTCAGGGGCTTTTGGCTGTATGGGTGGGGGACAGGGCAGGGGAGAAAAGGAAAGGCAGGCATCACTCCCAGAGTCATTCATTCCTTCATCCACTCACTCCTCACACATTTGTTCAGTCCACAAATATTTAGTGAGCACCAACTGTGCACTAAGCACAGTCATCAGCTCTGGGGACGCATTGAGGACAAGACAGCCGCTCTTGTGGAGCCGATGTTCTTGTGAGATAGAGAGATAAAAGCCAAGTGAACAAAGAAAAATAAGAAGTAGTTTCCAAAAATGATAAAAATAAAATAGGGGAGAGTGACAGAAATTGGGGCAACATTACACATGGTGGTCAGGGTAAAGATGCCCCCCCCACCATGCTGGCTCAGATCAGACTCCCCAAGCAGACTTGAAGGTGGAGATTTGTATGCAGGAAGCCTGTTGGGGCACACTAGTGAGCTCCATACCTGTGGGAGTGAGCAGGCAGGGTGGGGGCAGGGGAGAAGTTAGACTATGCTGCAATAACAGAGGCCTCAGCCGACCCCCAGGGAGCTCTGGAGCAGATAGTCTTTCAGAGCTGTCTCAGCTGGAGGCAATAGGCTTGGCCTTGGTACCCCACCCACACCGGATAGCTGCTTGGGTAGCTATCAGCCATTGGGTAGCTGCTTCCAGGAAGGAGCGAGACTCTGGGCAAGCTAGCTATCTTCTGTGAAATCATTCCCTCAGTCTCTACTGAGAGCTGCTGCCACCAACACTCTCTGCAACTGGAATAGGAGGACCTCAGCCTTGAAGGGAAATCTAGGTGGCACACCTCAGCATCCACTTAGGTGTGCTAAGATCTGGAGGAAGAATGTTCCAGATGAAGGGAGCAGCAAGCGCAAAATCCCTGAGGCGGGAACGAGCTTGGCCTGACTGAGGCACAGAAAGAAGGCCAGCACGCCCAGAGTGTGCTGAGTGAAGGGAGAGTCACCGGACAGCAGTCAGAGAGGCAGGCAAAGACCAATCCAGAAGGGCCTTGCGAACCAAGGGACGTTAAGTGTAAAGGGCCACCCCAGGGAGGGCTTCAATAAGAGAGTGATCTGGTAATTACCTATTGACACTACTCTGGTTTCTGGGTGGAGAAGGGGAGGAGAGGGGAGGTTGGGAATGGGGAGAGTAGTTGGGAAGCTGTGGGAGGGGTTCAGGTTAGAGTCGCTGGTGGTCTAACTTGGGCAGGGACCATTGTGTCCTTAGTTAAATGGGTGAGAATTAAGGGAGGCCTGGGATGCTACAGGGGCTCAGGGAGAGGGCTCCAGATAAATCTTGGCTGTCACAGGATGTTGTAGAGATGTTTCCAGCATCCTGTGGGGAATATTAAACCAGACGAATTTGATTTTTCCCAACCTTAAGATGCTGCAATTTTGTGGACTGGGGAAGGAACCTCAGAGACTCCTAGTTCCTCTCCCCAACCTGGGCAGTAATCCCCTTTCCAGCGGTTATTCAGCCCATAGGGGACTAGGAGCTTACTCCTCCATGGATCACTCTGCTGGGAAGTTTGGAGAGCTGCCTCCTTGTAGCTGCTCTCAGGGGTCCTTGCTCTGCTCTGGGCCAGCCACCACACTAACCACATCTGTTCCCTCTGCCCCAAGAGTCCCCAAAAGGTGAGGACATGACTCCTGTCTCCGCTCGTACCCCACATCTTCTTGCCTTATGAATTATCCTGGGGCGGGTATCAGGTCAAGCTCCCTCTCTCTCTGCCCCTGATCTGGTTCTTTGCCTGTGCATGAACTCATTGCTGTGATCTGCAACTAATTCCAGAAAGATATGGAGAGAAGTCATTTTGTAGAATTTGTAGAAGTGTGTTTTCTTCCGAGGACTGACACATGTAGAAGTATAACCTGGCTAGGAGTTAGGAGAGCTGGGCTCTAGCCTGTCTAGGTGAACTTGGACCAGTTCCTATCCCCTCTCTAGGCTTCATTTGCTCCTCTGTAAATGAGGCTGGACAACTGGGTGGTATTTAAGAGCTGACCCAAAAACTGTGTGTTCATATGTAGATTTGCCCTTGTTCATTCTTCAAAATCTGATCCAAGGGATTTTTTGTTTCCTTTTCTTCTGACTCCTGGAGTCAGAGAATTCCAGAATCTTGGGGCTAGAAAGGTCTTGAAAAGTCTAACCAACTCCTCCTTCCCCAAGCCACATGCTCTGCTGAACTTTGTTTCAACATCTTCAGACCTTGCACACCTTCAGACATGGGGAGCTCACTACCTAAGTTAGGACAGTTCTATTAGAAAGTTATTTAGCTAAACACAAAAAATCTATGATTCTATAAGTATCATAGTGACCCTTGTCTTACACTATATAACTGTTCATCCATTCATTCATTCATTTTCATTCATTCAACAATATTTATTGCACCTCCATTGAATGAAGCAAGACACTCACAGCTGAACGATGGAGCAAAATCCTAATGATAAAAGTAACTTATGGGCTCTGAGCACTTACGGTGGCCAGCACTATAGTAAGCATTGCATATGCACCATCTCACTTAATCATCACAGTTGCCACCCAGTTTACAAATGAGCAAATGAGGGTTAGAGAGTATTTGAGATTGGGTCCCAGTAGGAAAAAGATGGCAACTAACGGGTTTCTTGAAGAGAGTTTAATAAGGGGACTATTTACAGAGGTGAGGGAAGGGTTAAGGAAATCTACAGGGGATAGTGGGATACCCCAAGGTTAGCAACAGTGGGGAGCTATTGCCAGCTATAGGTCTGAAGAGGGGAGGAATGGGAGAGTTGTCACTAGCACCTAGTGAAGCTGGGCTGTAGAGAACAGGGGTGGGAGGTGAAGAATACCCTCGCCTCTGGTTCCTGCTACCTCCCATTGGTTGAATCCACAGGAAACCAGAAGGCAAGGTTTCCTAGGTGATGTAGTCCACAGAGGTCAGCCTTCTGGGGCACACAAAGGGAAGAGAAAGATAAAGAATAGATCTTGGGCAGGGGGTGCGTGCAAACTGAGAATAACCAGCCCAGAGAGTTAGGCAATTTGTCTAAAGTCTCAAAGTCAAGGAGATGTGGAGCCATAGAAATAAAGACACAATGATAAGTATGCTGTATTCAAGTTTTAAGAGCATGAAGGAGTGAATTGTGGGAGGGTTTGGAAGGAACCAGAGGATAGGCAGGTATTTGTGCGACAGAGAAAACGGAAAGGACATTCCAGAACAGCTTAGGCAAAGGCTGGACATGTGCAAGAACACTGTCTGCTGTGCAGGGGTAAGCCACTCCTCAGGGCTGGAGAGTGCTAGGAAGTTTCTAGAAACCTCTGAGGGGAAGCTGAAGGGGGGAGCTCAGAAGTCTTGCTATTGGAACAAGATAAAGCCACTACACATTCATTAATTTATTAAAAATGTGTATTGATTGCACATCTCTTTTGCCAGGAACTGTGCTAGAAGTTGAGATTACAGTGGTGAAAAATGTAGTCATGGTCTTGACCTTATGGAGCTTACAGTCTAGTGGGAGAATGGGTAGAAGCCAAACAATGAAGTAATTACGGTTGGGATCAGTGCTCTGAAGAAAAATCTAGATTTCTTCCTGTAAGCAATGGAGAGACATTGATGGACACCGATGGTTTAAACTTTTTAATGTTTTCTTTTTTTTATTTGAGGTATACTTTATAAACAGTAGATTGTCCAAATCTTAAGTATACCTTTTAATGAGTTATAACCACCGCTCAGATCAAGATTCAGAACTTCCAGTGCCCAGAAGCTTTTTAATGAGCCCTCCCACCCATGTCCTCTACAGAGTAACCACTATTTAAATCTCTATCACCATATATTTGTTTTGTCCGTTTTTGAACTTCATATAAATGGAATCACATAGTATGTACCTGTTTGTGCCTGCCTTCTTTTGTCCGGCATTATGTCCGAGTGATTCATTTGCATGTGTAATGTAGCAATTGTCTGTTCCTTCTCATGGCTATATTATATATACATATAACATTTTATTTATTCATTCTACTGTTAATAGACATTTGTGTTGTTTCCAATTTTTAGATATTATAAATTATATTGCTGTGAACATTCTTATACATTTCTTTTGGACATATGCATACTCATTTCTGTTGGGTATGTGTGTCTAGTAGAAATCCTGAGACATAGGATATATGTATGTGTGGGTATGTTTAGCTTTGGTAAATAATACCAGCTTTCCAAAGTATTGTATCAATTTATATTTCTACTAACCATATGTGAGAGTTCTAGTTGCTCGATATCCTTGCAAAAACTTGAAAATATTGGTCCTTTTCATTTTAGCTATTCTGGTAGATGTATAATATTATAGTATCTCACTGTGGTTTAAATGTGCATTTCACTCATGGCTATGATGTGGAGCACCTTTCCATATGCTTATTGATAATTCACAAAGTGTCTGTTAAGTCCCTTGCCTTTTTTTTTTTTTTTTAATGAGTTGTCTGGTTTTGTTTTCTTGATGTATAAGAGTTCTTTAAACATTCTAAGTGTGAGGCTTTTGTTGAATATATGTATTGCAAGTATCTCTTCCCTGTCTGTGGATTACCTTTTCACTCTCTTAGTGGTATCTTTTGACGAACAGAAGTTCTTAATTTTAATGACATTCATTTCCTTTATCTTTCCAACTTTTTCCTTTATGGTTGATTTTTGTGTATGTGATATGTTTAAACACTCTTTTCCTTCCTTAAGGCCATAAGAGATTCTCCTATGTTTTCTTCTAGAAGCTTTATTGTTTTATCTTTCACACTTAGGATTCCTATCCATGCTGAATTAACATTAGCGTATAGTGTGAAGTAGGAGTCAAGGTTTATTCCCCCAGCCCTCTCATTCAAATTTCTAGAACCGGGTTTTTGAAAATACCCCTTTCCTTCCAATGAACTGTAGTGGCCTTTTTCACATAAATCAAGTGATCATATGTGTATGAGTCTATTTTGGGGTTCTCTGCTTTTATCACTGGTCTACTTATCTAATCGGTGCTAATACTATATTGTCTTAATTATTAAAGTTTGCTACTGAGTCTTTATATATTGTAATGTAAGTTTTCAAGCTTTATTCTTCTCCAACATTGTATTGTCTGCTCAGATTCTTTGCATTCTCATATACATTTTAGAATCAAGAGTGTGAAATTTAAAAGAGCTATTGTGTGAGTAGCCCAGCAGCTACAGTGTAGCTGTAGCAACACTCAAGCCTCCAAGGGATGTTCATACCATACAGATGGGAAGCCACTAGCAGGAATGCTGGTGCCCACCCTCTTACACGGTTCTCAGAAGAGTGTAACTCATTCATTAAATGGACTATTCTACTAGAAGCACTAGGGCAAGGTGATAGCCACCTATCTTACTCTGCCTGTTCAGCATTCATGCCACTTCTTTGGTGACAAAGCCCACTTTTCCTTTCAAGAATCTTGGTTCCAGTTGAGGTTGACCTCAGGCTGCCTGGCTGATCAGAGTATCCTATGGCTTTGAGTGCAGTTGATTGGTCTTGAGGCGGTCATGTGATCCATGTCAGGCCAAAGAAAGGAAAACCTGAGATTCTTGGCAGAGTTACCAGGAGAGAAATGTTGCTTTTTCTGTGGGGGTTACTGAGCTCATAGAACATAAGCTTGGAACTATCAGTGGTCATCTTTGAGGCTTTCTAGGGAGAACCTGTCTGAGAATGAAGCGAACACAAAAGAAAGCAGAACCAGGAGTTAGAAACACATATCTAATGGTGACATGTGAGGGCCTGGACCCAGCCAAGCCTGAAGCCAGAACTACCCCTGGGCTTTTCAGGACGCGAGCCAAAAAATTCGTTTTGCTGAAGCCACTTGGATTTAGAGCTCTGTCAGATCCAGATGAAATCACTAGGCGTGGGAATCTTTTTTCGATCTCAAAAATCACATTAGGAAAAAAAACCCAAAAAATTGGTGATAGTGGGGGTCACCACAGAGAACACCTCAGTGTTTGTGGGACAGGGCTGGGTAAGGTATTTACTTTCTCTGTATATACTTGGTTTTACATCTTTAAATATTTCTGACTTAGGATGTATTTTCTACTAAAAAATTCAATTGTATACATTCAAGCCATGTAAGTTATTTAAAGAACAATAAAAATAGTTTGCTCACCTACTTACATTTATTTATTTCCTAATTGTAATTATTACATAATTTTATAAAAATTGAAATATACCAAAATATTGTATTGTAACCCCATCATAGTTGGCATTTTAAGATATTTTTTTGGTCTTTAATTACTTTTTAAGTTTTATTTTGTTTGTTCAGTCTTATTAATCCCTACAGCAACCCTTTGAGGTAATTATCACCAGTGTCCCATTTTATAGAGGAAAAACTGACCCTTAAATAGGAAAAGTGATTTGCTCAAATTCAGAGCTACTAATGTATATATAACACAGACACACATCATACACACATAATTTGGAGACAAATTTGTCTCGTACTCTACGAGTAGTTTATATTCTTATATTTTTCACTTAAAATTATATTTTAAACATTTCCTATGACATTGACTATTTCTTTAAATCATGATCATTAATTGCTGTAAAATATTTCTGATATAACTGAAGCATTATTAATTTACCTAATCCTAACCTATGGCTATTACAACTGTTTCAATGTTTCTTCCTTATTAATTTTTTTGTGATAAACTCTCTAGTAAGTGACTGTTTGCTTCTCTGGTTACTTGTTCGGGTTAACCTGTGGAAGTAGGCTAACCAGATCAAAGAATATGAACCCTCCTGGCACAGGTTGCCACCCTGCCCTTCAGAAGGGTTGTTCCCAGGTACAGTTCAGCAGCATCAGTGGATGTGCCCTGGCCACCATATCCTCACCAGCACTGGTCACTATTTTACTCTCTGCCCCCCACCCATTTTTATCACATAATGAGTGTCCTCACTTGCACTTATTCTCTTGAGTAGAATATGGAAGTTCTCAGATACAGACAGGATGGCAGGCTTCAGAAATTTCTTTAACTTTTGTCTCTGTCACTTGCCGTTTGGTCATGGGTCCTCACTGTTAAGTGTCACCTGTAAGTTAGAAATGGAAGACTCTCTCGGTAAAGAAAATCCAAACATGACTAAAATGGAAGTAATTGGGAACATAGAAGACTATGAAGAGAGCAAGTTGCTAGCAAGGTGTGTGCTTAGGGACGTACACAACTAAGTTAAATTCCAGAGAGAATCAAGATTTTAACATAGATGAAATAAAATTGCTGGAGGAAAACACTGATGAATTATTTCATAACTTAGGAATGGGCAAAGACTTTCAGGCATGACATTAACCTAGAAGCTGTTTTTAAAACATGATACATTTGAGAACATAAAAACTTTAGGGGAAGGGGGATGGGAGGAGGATGAAGAGGGTAAAAAGGGTCAAGTGTATGGTGATGGAAGGAGACTAGACTAGGTGGTGAGCACACAAAGCAACATACATGTGACGTATTCTAGAATTGTACACCTGAAGCTTATATAATGTTATTAACCAATGTCACCAAACAAATTTAATTTAAAAAAAGAACCAAAATCAAAAAGGAAAGAAAAAATGAAATATGATTAGGATATGGGAAGATATAAAATGAAAGCATTGCTATAGGTTTCCTGGATTACATTTAACAAAAAACTTGAAATGTCCATATGTCAAAAACATTGCAAACAAAGTCAAAAGATAATTAATATATATAAGATATACAGTAAGCCCTCACTTAGCATCGTTGATAGGTCCTTGGAAACTGCGACTTTAAACAAAATGACCTATAACGAAACCTATTTCTCCATAGGCTAATTGGTCTAAACAAGAATTAAGTTCCTAGGGCATATTTCTGGTCACAAAAACATCTCAAAACATCTAAATAAAGACCCAAAACATTTCTAATATTACACATTGAAATAAATGTAAGCCATGCATACATTTAAGAAAAATTAATAAATACAAGTAAGATGATTTTCCAACCGGCTTATTCCAGTTCAGGGTCAGAGGTGGCCGGCTCAGGGCACAAGGTGGGGACTCGCCCTGGACAGAACACCCTTCCACTGCAGAGCACATTGTCACACACACATACTCACTTGTACTGGGACAACTTAGACATACCAAGTCACCCAACCTGCACATCTTTGGGATGTGGGAGAAAACCGAAGTCCCTGGAGAAAAAACGCACGGACATATATATACTATTGTAATTTATTTTATAGAGAAAAGCCTTGTTTCATTAAAATAGAAATAATTTTTATAAATTAATAAAACTAACAGACATAAAAGTGGGTAAAGGATATGAATAAGCCATTTTCATAAAAACAAATACAAATGGTCGATAAACACAGTCGAAAGATAAGCAACCTCCCTTATAATTAAACTAGGTAATGCAAATTAAAATAATGAAATACCTGATTGCCGAGGTTGTCAGTAAGATATCATATTATGGAAATTAAAAAGACTGTTAGAAGGTCGACAAGGAGAAAGACTAACTGGAACAGTCACATATGTGTAATGACTGTATAAATGGGCATACTAATTTTTTAGGGTAATTTGTTCACTTATGCTATGAAATATTATGATGCTGTTAAAAAGAATGAGATATACCTCTGTATAACATGAAAAGATGTCTAGGATACGCTGTTAAGAGGAAAAAGCAAGCTCCAGAACCGTACATAAAACATGAATTCATTTGCTAGGGATAAAAAGGAAATATTCACAAATGTATTTAGAGGTATCTAGAAAATATTTGGAAGGATCGACAAGAAACTGCTACTTATAAACTGTTAAGCTTACCTTAGAGGCTTAGATGGGAGTAAAGAACAGTGGGGGCTTTTAGTTTTCACTTTTCTTGTACTATTTGAAGTTTTTCTTTTAACATTACAGATGTTTTATTAAAATTTATTATACATGACTGTTATTTCCCAAATGAAATCCTCAATGGCTCCCCTTTTTCTGTAGGATCAAGTAGGAACTCTCTAGCTACCTCCCTCCACTACCTTTCACTGTGTCCCCTAACATGCCACGTAGTTTCACACCTCTGTGCTTCTGCTATGTTGATTCCTTGTTTCTTGTCCCCTATCACCCCACCACCTGCCTGGAAACTCCTTGTTCTTCAAGACTCACCCAAGCACTTCCTCCTCTAGGCAGTCTTTCCAGATTTCCCATAATAAAATACTCACTCCCTTGTGATACATTGCATATCTCTCAACCTTAGCGCTTATAATTTCCTATTAAACTTTACATTTGTGTCTGTCAGCTTTATTAGACTTGGAACTCCTTTGAGGGCACAGGTACCCAATATCTAAGCTTAGTTAATGCTGATAAAATGAAAAAATACATACCAGCTGATATGTCTCTATTCACCAATTTGTCATTACTTGCCATTCTCTCCCTGCCTTTTCTTCATGGTTCCCTAAAAGTGAACCATGAAGGTCATGGTCAGTGACCACCAGTAGTATCTCTATTGAAGAAAGCTGGCCGAATAGGCATGCAAGCATGCATGTACGTGTATTCACACACGCATGCGTACACACACATATTCATATGTTTCGGTTACAGTGTGATTCTATCTTGTGCCCATAAACTCATGAAGTCCCCTACCCAGGGTCAAGGCCTTGGTCTAAGCAGACCCACTCTTAGACGCTGTACCTCAAGGACTCTCTTTTAGCCCAGGAGCACACCCATCCGGGGCTGTCGAGGAGATACAGGAGTCCTGTTCTAGTCAGGAGCATGGGCGATAAAATAGGTGGACACCCTCCCCTTAACAGTCCAACCAAGTGCTCTCTTAGATTCAGGGAGGACAATGAATGGGGGGGCCACACCCTTAGAAGACATGCCTCAGCCCTCCAACTTTACCAAAGGACTTTTCAAAAAATACCACAGGAAAATGTTTTATTTGTTTCACAAAAGTTTGCTCTCCAAGATGTCATGTGTTGTATCCACTAGTGTTGTTGTTCATTTGTTTGTTTGTTTGTCTTAAGCAATAGAAACAGACTATGGCTAATGTGAGCCCAAAAGGAATCTACTGTAAGTCTATGCTATGCAGAACTGAAAGAAAAGCTGGGCCATGAGGCCTTGGAGAGGGCACCATGGGAATAGTTCCGGAGATCCAGGCAGCAGGGGCCAGCAGCCTTTCGAGCCCTGTGTCACACATCTCTCATGCCTTGTCTCACATCTTCTCAGCCTCCCTTCTATCCTTCTACTGCCACTGTGGTCTTTTCTGCGCAAGTTTTGACCCAGTTTGCACTGACAGAGCTTCATCTCGAAATGAGATGTGCTGTGGCCTCTCGCTTCCTGCCCCAAGTTTTTCTGATGCTGCCTCCTGAGGTGCCTGTGGAGTCTGGTGGGCACACATGCATGGGGAACCATGTGATGCATGGTGAACGCCTTTACCTAGTGGGGTCAGGAGCCAGTGGACATAGGCCTCTCCTTTCCCCCCCGCCCCTTGTAGACTGTTCTGAGACTCATGGTCTATTCCTCAGAAGGTTCCAGTGGGCAGGAGCACCCAACGTGATGACCTTTAGGTTAGATTTCTCTTCCCAGCTCCTCTCTCCTGCTCCCTGGAATCACTTACCAAATATACTTTCTGCACGCAAGCCTTTGCTGAGGCTCTAAGTTCAGGGGAACCCAGACTAAGACAAAACCTCATCTTGGGCATGATTGAATACCTTGTTTGAGACAGGTCAAGGTGCAGATTTCAAGGAAACCATTTAATTGTCCAGGCTCAGCCAGACTTTGGCTAGACTGTTGACAGGCCCCCAAGACTCTGTCCAGTGGTGGAAGGAGAGCTCCCCAAAGCTAATCAAGATGGTTAGCAGAAGAAAGACCATTGCTGCCCTCCGGTAGGTTTTAGTACACTCCTAGTATTTGGGGGCACCATGCACATACCACGTCTAGACCAAGCTTTGTTTCCCACATGAGCCTTCTTCTAGCATTGCCTTTCTCAGTACACGGCACCAACATCCTATCAGATGCCCAAGCCTGAACCCTTGGAGGAAGCCCCATCCTCTCTCTTCTCCACCTCATGCAGCTGAATACTCAGCCTGGCAACTCTGTCTCCTTAGTATTTCTTGACTTTCTCTTGCTCTCCACCTCACTGCCATTGCCCAGTCATCTCCCCGCCACATTCATCAGTCTTCTAACTGATCTCCCTGAGCCGGCACTCTCTCTCTCTCACTCTCCTCCCCCCACCCAACCCCCGCAAATTGTTCTTAGTTACTACAGTGATTTTCTTGAGATACAGATTTGAACAAATCATTTTGCTGCTTAAAAGTCTTGGCTAGCTTCCCACTGCCCTTCAGATGAAGTCATGGAACCTTCAATGACATAATCTTGTCAAGACCTGGCCCTACTGGCCTCTCCATTGGCAGCCTTTGGCATTTCTCCTCCCCATACAGCTTCCCCTGCAACCATACTGAACTGCAGGCCATTCTTTCTCACCTATTTCTGGTGCCTGGAATGCTCTCCAGCAATAGTTAGCATGCAAGTAACAGAACACCCTGACTCAAACCAGCTTAAACCATCAGGAAATCAATCACCTGATGTAGAGGCAAGATGGGCCCTAGGCACTGTACAATCAACAGCTCAAAAACTGTTGAGGAGCCAGCTCTCTTTTCTCTGCCACCCCTGAGATCAGGTTCATTGTAAATCTGAATCCTCTCTAGGTTGGAAGAAGATGGCAGTATATTCAAACTTCACTCTTAGACATAACAACACCCATAGGAATAAAAAGAGACCATGTCTAGTCTTTATTAGGCACTCGAAAACTTCTCTCAGAAGCACCCTAGCAGATTTCTCCTCACTTCGCATTGGCCGAGATTGGCCATGTGCCCATTCCTGAACCAGTCACCTGCAATGGAAATGGGATTATGATTGGCAGAAGGCATGGGGTGGGGGCAGGGGTGTGTGTGGTCAACCTCCATGACTACAACACCTGCCTTCTTCATTCGTCTGGCTAATTTATTCCAAAACTCAACTCAAGTGTTTTCTCCTCTGGAAAGTTACCAAAAAGAAACATCCCTCCTCTTACGCAGGTTCGTCTGCCACCACCACCACCACCACCACCACCACCACCATCCCTGCCCCTGAACTGTAAGTTCTTTCACAGCTAGAAGCTCATTCTTATTTATTCTGCATTCCCAGTGCCTAGCTCAGGGCTGGCACAGGAGAAACTCAATTAGCTTGTTGAATATTCCTGTGATTAAAAAAAACCCCTCTATCCTTTAAATCAAAATGTATCTTACTATATGTTCTGTCTGCAACCAACTTTTTCCATTTAACGATACATTAGAAAAATCTTTCCACTATATTATATCATCTTTTTAAATAGCTACATGGTATTTCATAATATTGACACACTGTACCACAAATTATTTAACTAACCCCTATGGGCTATTGGTCATTTAAATTGCTTTCAATTTTTCAGCATTATGAACAATGTTGAGAGGAAAACTTCTTTTTGCAGAGATTTTAGACATCTGGATTAGTTCCCTATGATAAATCCCTACAAGTGATGGGTGGTGAAAAAAAAAAAAAAAGGTTGCAAATTCTTTGATATTCTTGCCATCAAGAGGTATGGTCTGCACCCCTTCCCTAAAATCTGGGTGAACTTGTGCAGCTTTGACCCCAAGAATATAGCAGAGATGATAATAGCTGACATTGGAGGTGAGGTCACAAAGATTCATGGGGCTTCCTCCTTGGATTTTTGGGATGTTCCCTCTCAGAACTCTCCCTCTGTAAACTCGGGTGACAGGTGGAGAAATGCCCAAGTCACATGGAGAGGCCACAAAAATCCTAGCTGAACCCCATTTTCAGTCATCCTAGCCTAGGCACCAGATGTGACAGAAGATTCCAGCAGCCCCCCATCCCCCGCTGCTGTTGGAGTCTTGCCAGCTGGGTCCCCAGACACCATGAAGCAGAGAGTAGCCGTCCCTGCTGAGCCCTGTCCAAGGTCCACTGAATCTCCAAGCTTGACAAAAGAACTGTTGTTCGCACTGTAGGTTTGGGGTAGTTGATTATGCACCAATGGTATCTTGAAAACCAGGAATTTCTTTTGTAAAGACGATATACATTTTTACCTTTTGATCATACTCAACAAATGTTAGTTTCCATCCTCCTTATGTTGAGAGCTTCATAAGTGAGCATGTTTCCGTTTTTGCCTTGGCCAGTAAGGAACTTATAGCTTCATCTACTACTCAGTTATAGCAGATGTATTGCTCATTTTTATTCCCTTCTTATTTCTTGTTTTGTTTTGTTTTTTAATCTCCTTAATTAACCTTGAACACAATCCCTTTGTTGCAAGCTCTTTGAACTGCAATCATGTTTGCAAAGTGGCAGAGGATAAATAAATGCCTAGTAGAGAAACTTGCTACTTTGAAGACAGGTCATTTTCCAAGAAGTGACAGTGCCTCACCTTGCTCAAACCTAGCCAAGAAGTTTGCAACTGGGTCTTTGATTTGTTTTGGCATCCGCCAGCCAACCAGCACCTAAGCGTGGGAATCCTTCACTTAGAGGGTGACTCACAGCTCTGACAAATTGGAAAAATACAAAAGTGGGGGAGGGGGATTAGTACTATCAGACACTCTCATCAGCCAAATCTCTATTCCCACCCTCTTTCCAGAAGGATGGCTCCACTTACTCCCAGATGGTTCATTTAGTAGTCCCACCTTGTTATTGGAATTGAGCCATTTAGGGGGCAGAATGGGGCATATGTGGCCCGGAAATGACTGAGCTGGGTCTTCCCACTCCAGGCTACCCATTGGGTTTGGACCCAACCTCAAGGCATTTGGAGACTCAGTCACAGAGTCAGCAGGCTCCAGGTGTGCTTGGCTGGGATTCCTTCACCATCTCCAGGGTAGTTCCTGTGAGCAAATGCCTCCCTCTCTTCCCTCCCTCCATAGAAGGCCTCTGAGTGCTTGTGGGGTGCCACACCTACCATTCTTGTTTCTGTGTTGGTATATAAGATGAACTATACTCACGAATAACACTTTCCTGGAACTCATGGCAGCAGACACTTTTGTTGAAGGACTTCACATGTCCCATTATCCATGGCTCCGCATTCCTTCCACCCCCTCCCACCATTTGTTTGTGGTTCCATGTCAAGTTCAAGAGACTGAGGTGTCCCGGATGAGCCTGGGTATTTAGCTTCCCATGCCGGTGTCTTGGTCTCACAACTTGCTTCCTCTTGCAATCACATCATTGTCAAGCAAGAGTGAGCACATGAGCATGTTTAGGGAAGACTTATGAGCTAGGGCTCAGCTTCTGGATTTGGGAGTGGGGGATTCTGGGAGGGAGAGAGAAGGTTAAGACAGTGATGATGCCAAGAAAGAGGCTGGAGTCAGGATGTCTAGATTCTAGTCCTTGCCCTGCCACCTGCTAGCTGGGTGACCTAGAAAATCACCCCTCCTCTCCAAGCTTCAGCTTCTTCCCTTGGAAATGGGCGAAATAATATCTACATTTAGGATCGTCATGACAGTCAATGAGCGAAAAATTGAAACACTAGTACCATTTAATATTTCCTGATCACACACTAGGTCTGGCACTTGACCAGGCACTTTGTAGCTATCTCATTTAACCCTCTGACAAACCTAGAGTTGGTGTAATTCTCCCATTTTACAGACAAAGAATCTGAGGCTTACAGAAGGTCAATGACACAGCAGTAAGTGGCAGAACCAAGCCTCACACTTAGGCCTCTCCGACCCCAAAGTTAGAACTCTTAACCACCACACAAGACCAGCCTTCAGTCTTAGTGTGGGGCCCGGCACAAAATAGACATTTAATACATCTCTACTGCCTTTTTCCTAGCAAATTCTGTGCACTGAGAGAGGAATCAAAGTGATCATTCATTGAGTACGTCCTATGTGTGAAGTGCTCTATACATTTGCTTCCAATCTCACCTCAAAAGGATGTCATCATGACTCCCATTTTCCAAATGAGGAAACAGAGATTCAGAGAGGTCAAATAACTTGCCTAAGGCCACACAGAAAACAAGGGGTAGAGCAGAGGTTGAACCAGTTCTTAATTTGCCTCCATATATGTTCCCACGACATCGCATTGTCTCTCGATTAGGGGGCTGTCTAGCAAGGTTGGTCTCTGGGGGTATACAACCCTCTTTCTCTGAACCCCTTTACATACTGCCCTTCATGCTTTGGGGGCCCCAAACTCTGCTTTCTGGAGCAAAACCTTCATCTTTCCCTAGAACCCCAGAGAAGAAACTTTGAGACAGTCCCCTGAAGAAGTCTGCTCTGTCTGGTCACTAGAGTCCGTTAGGGCAGTGAGTGGCTGGTCTCAGGATGTTTCCCTAGAGCAGATTATTGGAAGGGATGGACTTTTGGTCCCAAGGGTCCCGCTGTTCAGGAGGGTGCTGGGCAGAGGAGAGCGGTGACTCAGGAGCCAGCTGAAGGCATTAGCAACAAATTGCTGACTTCCCAGTTTTGCTGTGGGCTGCCCAGTGCCTGGCCCTGTTTATAATGGTAATTTGGGAGAGAAGGGAATGTGTGTAGGCGGCTTGCTGAGGGTTGGGGCCGAAGGCTTGAAGTTAGGCTTTCTAAACCCACATCAACCTAGGAGACATTTACAGGAAAGAACACCACAGATGGTTTTCTCTCTCTTTCTCTCTCTCTCTCTCTCTGTGTGTGTGTGTGTGTGTGTGTGTGTGTGTGTGCGCGCGCACACATGTAAGAGAGAGGTCGGAAGCAACTAGGAGGTAGAAGAGTGAAAGAGACTGAGCAAGAGAGATAGACAAAGAAAGAAAAGGAGAAGGAGAGGCAGAAATCAAAAGATACACAACAGCAGATGAGGCCGAGAGAGGACAGGAAGAGGAGAAAAAGACATGCAGGAAGGAAGAGAGAGAAAGAGGGAAACAGACAGATATATAAAAAGATAATTCATTCAAGAAATGCTTGTTGAGCACCTACGATGTGCCAGGTACTGTTGTAGGCATTGGAAATGCAACAATGGTCAAAACAGACAAAATCTCTGTTTTCCTGGGTCTCTCTAGGAGGAGACTAGACAGACCTAGAGAAACAGGTAAAAATCCAAAGAAGCCACAAAAAGAGACAGAGAGAGAACTGTAGGCAAAGACCCAGAGATGGGTCAAGACATGGAGACAGAAGAAGCAGAGACAGGGAGGGATGCAGAGATAAAGAGAGCGATGGACCACAAAACAGACAGAGCAGAATGACAGAATGACAAGATGGAGATCTGAGCGCAAGCAGACGGACAGCATTCCAGAGCTGAGAGGCCAGAGCCCAGAAGATGTTCCATAAAGAAGCCCTTTTCCTGCAGGTCTGCTTGGTGCCCTCTCATTGCTCACCCCCCGCCCCACTCCCCGCAGTGTTCTCTGAGACAGGACTCCAACCCTCAGTGACCAGAGAGCAGGTCTTGGGTTCCAGAGATATCAGCCTTGGCGGGGAGCCTTGGAGATTGTGGGTTACACTAGGGTCAAGCTCCCAGCCCCGCCACCCCTGTACTGGGCCCTCTTGCACTGAGCTGGCAGGATCTGAGGTGCTCAACAAGCATGTATTGACTTCAGGGACTTTCTGCTCATTACACGGATGCATGGGCAAACTGATACCCAGGCTAATGAGCAAGACGGCTGCTGGGTCTCCTGGGTTAGGGGGCAGCGTGGGACGAGTGCTGAACTGGGAGCCAGGGTGCCATGGTCTAGCCTCGGCTCCCCTCCTCGCAGCTGGTGGCAGGGGGACACTCTCTACAGCCCGACAATCATGGAGCCTATGAATCATGTGAGAGCAAGTTTTGGAAGAGACCTATGTTTGAAAGCTGGGACTTTGACGGTTGCTGATGTCTGTTTCCGTGGAAACGGGGCTCAGAATTGGAAGCTGAGCCTGTGAGCACTGATCTGGGTGCCCCAGATAGCTGGGGGAGAAGGCCGTACTGCATCTCCTTCATCATCAGTCCCTCAGCCCCGCCACAAGCTGATCCCTATGCGAGGGGTGGCTAGACAGGAGGCTGTGAACTCGAAGCTCCCAGAGACAAAACTCACATTTACTGAGCTCTCACTGGGTGCCCCACCCCAGCACAGTGTCTGGCACACGGGAGGAACAGAATGAATGACTCAGACGAAGAAACCTTGTGATCTTCATGATGCTCATCCTGAGGATAGACTTATTCTATCCCAATATGGATCCTTTGTTCACTCAACACACATGTAAGCCAGGTACCGGGCAACACAGAGATGAACGGGAAATAGTCCTTGGCTTCCTTCCCTCAGGATCCACGGGTGCCCAGGCTGGGCTCCGAGTGCACAGTCGCTCATAAGTCAGTGTGGAAGGCTGCGAGATGTTCCCTGGCCCTCCTCACTTTCCACCGCGTCCCTCTTGTGCCCCATGTGCCACTCCCTGAACCAACTGTGGCGTTCTCCCACGCTGGCTGTCCCGTGCTTCATGCTGCAGCCTTGCCTGGGATCCCTTCACTACCATGGTCTGCCTAGAAAACTTCTGCTCAAACTTCAAAGCTGCAAGTCCAAGCTTATCTCCTCTGCAAAGCCCCCTCCCCTAGACCATGAGTGCCTTGAGGGCACAGGCTGAGTCTCCTCATCTCTGCGTTCTCAGGGAGGGATGAAGGCGTTTCTCCCTCTGTGTCGAGTCCATTCCCTTTCCACCTTCTCAGGGACTTCGCTAACGTTGCCCTGTGCCCTCCATCCCATACCTTCAGCTTCTCCTCTCTACTGCCTCCTTCCAATCAGCATTTACACAGGTTCTTGTCTCTCAGGTCTTCAATCGACACATAGCAAAGCTCCTTATCCTCAGGGCGCTGGCCTGTGTCTTACCCACTTCACAGCCAAACTTCTTGAAAGAGTTGTCTGCACTTGCAATTCTGTCTCCCCTTCCATGCCACCACTGCCATGATCTGGCTTTTGCCCCCATCGCTGCCCTAAAACTGCTCTCACCAGCCAACTATGGCCTCCACAGAGCTCTGTCTCTCGTGGTCTCTGCTGTTCCCCCTCTCTCAAGCATTCAGCATCCTCCTTGAAGCACTGTCTTCCCTGGCACCCCTTCCCCAGATTGCCTCCCTGTTGGCCTCTCTGGGCAGACCTCCCCCATGCATCACCAGTCCCTCCTCCATCAGACCTGCTGCTGCTCCTCAGAGCTCTGTCTCCAGCTTCTACCTGAGAGCGCATGTCCATTCCCGTTATGGTTCAAGAAAGGCCACCTCCTCCAGGACACCTTTCCTGATCCTCTGGACCAGATTAGCACCCCCACAATATGCCCACAGGGGCCTGTGGCCTCCCTCATGACACTTGTCATGTGGTATCATAAGTACTGATGGAGTCGTCTGCTCCCCCATAGGCTGCAAACTCCTGAAAGCATATCCACCCCCAGTGCCCGGGACATTGGTGAGCAATGAGCTGTAGAGGGAAGCAGGATCCAGATCATGCAGGACCTTGGGCTTTTTTGCTGGTGACCTTGGGCTTCAACTTGTAAGACATGGGGAGCCACTAAAGAGTTTTGAGCTGGAGCATTTCACAGTCAAATCTGTGCTTTAAACACATTCCTCTGGCTGGCAGGGGTGGGCAGATGGCTGGGGGAGAATCTGAAGGCTGAGTGGTCAATTGGGGACCTTGCAGTAATTCAGGGCTGGAGGCAATGAGGAGCGTGTGGGCAGTGGGGAGCAGACAGAACAGGGGCTGCTTCCTAGATCCAGCTGACCAACTTTGGTGCTGGAGGGAGGTAAGGAAGAAAAGGAGTGGAGACCTGCTCTCAGATTTCTGGCCCAGATAACTGGCTAGGTGTACAGGTATGGGGAGTAAAGAAGAATTAGATAAGGAGACGTAATGAGCCCAGTTCTGGACACATGAACTTTGAGGCTCCCGAGGGACATCCAGGTAGAAATGCCTTGTAACTAAACAGATGCAGCGCTGATGCGGAGAAAAAGAAAGATCTGGGCTAGTGGGATGCTTCAGGAGTCATCATGGAGGTTCAGGTGTGGTCAATGCCATGCGCAGGCTGAACTTACCCAAAGAGAAGGAGAAAGTCAAAGATAGAGCCTGAAAGAAATCCACGTGTGGTAGATTGTATTACTGTTCGGCAAATACCCTCCTTCTGCGGGAAACTCAGGCTTCCCTGCCCCAGTGATGTTGGGGTTGGCCATGTGACTTGGGAGCAGACGTGATGGATTGGCTTGGCCTCTGGTGCTCCCCTCACCCACTCAGAAAAGAACATGCCAGGCAGCCTCTGCCCTTCAGTCTGGGCCCCGGCAAGGGAGCCCCACAGATCTGACTTGAGCTGCACCCTGAGGCTGAGCTACCTAGTTGACTGCAGACCTGTGAGTGAGCAATAAATGGCTTCTATTATGAGCCACTGAGATTTGAGGGGTGTTTGTTATGTAAACTTGTATCAGCAATAGCTTGACTAATAAAACTATAAGAGGAAACTGGAGAAAAAAGGATCCTTTAAAGGGTGACAGGAAAAACAGTCCGAGGGGGAAGGAAAGACATCAGGAGAGAGCAGAGTCCCTGAAACTGATGGGGGCAGGGGAGGGTTTTAGCAGCATCCCAAACTCTGCTGCACTGAGGCTGGGATCCTAATGGTTCTGCGCTCCGCCCAAATGTCTTCTTTCTCACAGGTTATGCTGGGGTTGCCCCAGAGCTAGAATCTAAATTCTAGATGTTAATGACCCTCAGATTATATCTGCAGGCCAAACTTCTCTATGGAGCTCTAAACTCATCACCTACCTATCTCCTGGATATCTTCACCTGGTCATCAATGGACTTTTCAGACTCAACATATCCAAGACTGACCCCATTGTACTCCCCACCCACAGACCTGCTTCCCTTCCTGGCAGCTCCATCACCCACACCAGAAGCCCAGGAGTCATCTTTGACACCCTCACATCCCGTCAGCTACCAAGTCCAGAAAATTCTTATCAATCAGCTTCTTTCCATTTCGCCAGCCCCAGCTCTCGCCATACCTGCTGCTGGGCGCTCTCAACTCCTCTCCAGGCTTGCCTCTTCCACAGCGGCCCCCAGAGTGGTCTTTCTGAAGCAAAAATAGGTCATCCCCTGGCTAAAGCCCCTGCCTGCAGGACAAAGACTAAACTTCTCAGCATGGCACCCAAGGCCCTGAATGGTCTAGTCTCATTTGAGTAGATAAATTAATGGAGTTCCTTCTATCTGAAATATATTTCATACCTAGCCACCCCCCATCCCAACTCCCACCCAAACTTCAGTTTAGACTTGGTCTCCCCCAGACAGCTTTCCCTGACCACCTCCCACTCCATTCCCACACCACCCACACTGGGCCGGGTTAAATGTCCCCCCTTTTAGGAATCCCTTTTGAAGTCCATTCTCATAGCTCTGGGCCCAGTATTGATTCCTTTTTTTTTTTTTATTGTGGCAAAATATATTAACATAAAATCAACCGTTTTAACCGTTGTTAAGTGTGTGTAGTTTAGTGACTTAAGTACATTCACACTGGTGTGCAAACATCGTCACCATCCATCTCCAGAACTTTTTCATCTTCCCAAACTGAAACTTTGTACCTATTAGATAATAACTCCCCATTCCCCCCCTTCCAGCCTGTATGAATTTGATTACTTTATGTACCTCATATGGGTGGACTCATACAATATTTGTATTTTTGTGTCTGCTTATTGCACTTAGCATAATGTCTTCAAGGTAGTATGTATCAGAATTGTATTCCTTTTTCAGGGCTGAATAATAGTTCACTGTATGAGTATATCACATTTTGTTTTTCCATTCATCGTCAATGAACATTTGGGTGTTTCTATCTTTTGGCTATTATAAATAATGCTGTTACGATTATTAGTGTACAAATATGTTTGAGTGCCTGCTTTCAATTATTTTGTAGAGGTAGAACTAGTAGACCATATGGTAATTCGTAATTCTATGTTTAATTTTTTGAGATACTGCCATACTGTTTTTCATAGTGGCTGCCTATTTTACATTCCCATCAACAGTGCATAAGAGTTCCAATTTCTCTACGCGCTCGCCAACACTTTTTATTTTCTCCCTTGCCTTCCCCCTCCCTCCTCCCCTTCTTTCCTTCTTTCTCTCTCTCCCTCCTCTCTCTCCCTTTGCCCTCCTTCCTTTCTTTCTTCCTTCCTT
>NW_024340701.1:8245024-8289407 GCF_902729225.1 Pteropus medius | reverse complement strand
TTAATACCCATCATAATGGGTGTAAAAGTGGTCAGCCCATTTTGACTCCAGCCATTGCTACAGTAACCTGCTTCACTGCAGTGTCACCACCAGACAGCACCTCCCTGCAGCTATGCCAAGGAGCTCTTGTTTTCTGCTCTGGGATTTCTCCCATACCAAGGCGAGGGACACCTGTAGAACCTCTGGGCATTCTGTTCCTGCCACGAAGACTAGCTATCAATGTCTCCACCTGGCAGCTCTCTTTCCTGCTGCAGAGACTTCCCTTCCCTGCCTGGAATATTCTCCCTTTGCTAGGTTAACGCTCTCATATCCTTTAGGACTAAAATGTCATCTCCGCGGAGAAGCCCTCCTTGACTATCACTCCCTCCTCCACAGGCTCAGACTCTCTGTTATTTGCTCTTACAGCATCCTCTACTTGGCAGTTTGTAATGACATGTATATATATATCTGTGTAACCCTTGTCTTTCCCACTGGGCTGTAAGCTCCACATGGAAGGAGCCTGTGATTGTCTTGTTCACCACTGCATCCTCAGCACCTACCACGATGCCCAGCCCATATGATAAAGCCTTTGTTAAACAAATTCTTTTATTCAGCATTTAACACATTTGTATCGCGTACCTGTTCTAAAAGTGGGGATAAAACTCCCACAGTGCTTAAATTCTAATGAAGGAAATAAGTAGGAAAAAAATAAGCAAACATAATATGTCAGGTGGTGATGGTTGCTATGGAGAAAAACAGAACAGGATAAGGGGGGCAAGGTGTCATTCCACAGAGGTTCACTAGCGGAGGGACACTGGCGATGTTTGATCAGGGACCTGGAGGAAGCGAGGGAATGAGTGAAGCTCTCATCTGGGAGAAAGGGTTTCAGGCAGAGGGAACAGCATGAGCAAAGGAATGGCAAGTGAGAGAGAAAAGAAACATGCCAGTTCCAGGCCGGGGAGAGGAGGCAAGGAGGAACTGTACCCCGGCATGGGCACTGCAGATTTCATGGAGAGCAGGGTGGGCGTGATCTCAAGTTCAGGACACTCTGGAGAGGAGGTCGGGGGAGGTACAGCAGGAACCTGGGAAGGACCACAGCGTCAGCTTTCTCTCCCCAGTTACCCTTGGCAGGACCTTGCCTCCTATTTTCTTGTACTTCCCAGCATTCCTGGCTCAGGGCTGAGTACTTAGTAGGTGATTTGTAGATAGAACTAAACCCATTCAAGAAATTACCTAAAACCATTTTGCTATGACGAGTTGGCTTCGGACATATATGTATCCATCAGAGGACATTTCAAAACACATTCGATTTTAAACTTAAATCCACTTTCTTCTTCCTTAGTACCTCTCTGTTTGCTGGCTCTGCTAATAACATCAGGAGTAATTATCTTTTTCAATTTACAAAACATTTCCCTAATTACTATCTCTGCTGAGCCTCCAATAGCCTTTAAAGCAGTGATGCTCCACTGTCTAGAGGCCTTCAGACACTGGGCTAGGTCAGCAATGGCCAATGGCCCAGCAGGTGGTTCCCCACGAGTGCTCAAACTTCATCCTCCCACTAACTTCTGACATAGGTGTTTCACAGACAGACTCAGAGAGAGGACATCACCTGTCCAAAGCCCACCAGTGACCCCCAAGCCAGGTTGAAGCTAGGTGTCTCGGTGCTGGATTTTGCATTCCCCGCTTGGAGGTCCCTAATTCCCCTTGAAGGAACTTCTGCTAAAACCAGGGCTGACCAGCCTGGGCCTGGGCCTCCCTTGGCAGAGCCGACCGAGGTTTTGACCAGAGTTGTCTCCACACAATTCCAGGACCCAGCGTGCTGTGGGCAGGGGAGGGATGGGCTGCGTGGTCAGTGTCCACTCAAACAGCCCTCCAGGGGAGCCCCCATTCTCTGGCAGCTGTGAGGAATACTGCAATATGGCTGGAACCAGGGAAGGGAAACGGGATCTTCCAGCATCCTTGGCAGGCACAACCTCCTGGGTTGAGCCCACAAGCCTATAGTCCCTTTCCTTCAACTGTCACCTTCTGGAGGCCTGGCCCCAGCCAACCTGATCCCAGAGCCCAGGATTTCTGCCCCCTAGTTTCTGGCAGCTGAGAGGAGTGGCCATTCTAACCTCAGCTTGGAATTTACCTCTCCTTCTCTCCTACCTCGCCTGCCCATCTCTCCATATTCTGGTCACTCAGTTATTCACTTCTTCTGTTCCTGTCACTATAGTTGCTGGGCACTGGAGGGCCACAGATGAATGGCAACTATTCCCTGGCCAGGAGGGGCTCATGTTCCTGTGGGGGAAACACACATATGACCACCCCACACAGTGGGGCTGACAGCAGTCAGTTGTGGTCAGGGGGAGGCACAGGGGCCACCAGGGGCCACCTGGCCCATAGTGTGAGCTCAGACAGGGCTTCCTGGGAAGGCTTTCTGGAGGAGGTGCCACCTATCCAGGCTGGATTTTAGAAGAATCAGTGGGAGTCTGCTACAGAAAGAGGCTTTTGTACAGAAGCTTGCACAACAGTGTAAGCTCCATGAGGTAAAGAATATTGTTTGACTTATTGCCCAATGCCTTTAACAGGGCTTGGTACATAGTAGATGCTCAATAAACATCCTAAAAGAAAGAGAGAAAAAGGAAGGGAAGGAGGGAGAGAAGGAGGAAGGCAGGGAGTCAGGGAGACAGAAAAGGGAGGGAGAAAGAATGACTGAGTCCAGGGTGGAGGTGTGAAACTGCTCCGTGCATTCTGGAAACAGAAAGTACAGTAGTTCCAGGTGGCCAGTAGCTTAGGTGGGTGGGGCTGCGGGAGTGGCCTTATCTAACCCTATTGTTGGTGGTGTCTATTTCTTATCTCCCTGCTGGGCCCAGAGCTACTTTGGGGATGGGACCTTTTCTTCTCTGTGGTCCCTGTAGCCCCTGGTGTGTACGTTGAATGTTAACATGCACACAGGTACTGAACCTGTGTTGGGTGCTGGAGATGACTCAGAGTTAGTTCCTGTCCCCCTCCCCCCTAGTCTGGCTGGGAAGACAGACAGTAAACAACTGGCTACAACAATAGGCAGAATGAACTGAGAGCTACTATGGTGCTTCACACAAAATGAGACCGAGCAGAGGGATGGAGGGATGGTTTTCACTCCAGAAGTGAAAAGCAGGGGTGGGGGCTGTTGTGGAGGAGATGGTATTGGAGGGGATGTTAGCATTAAGGAATGGTCAAAGAACAGGGTGAGGGTCGGAGGCACTCCAGGTACAGAAACCAGGCAGTTCAAGGAGGTGGGGACTGGAGGATCTGGTGGGGAAAGATAAGTTGAGGTTCCAAATGCTACTCTTGGGTGTTTGCACTTGCTTCTGATGTGACTGCATTTTGGATCCTAGTGCCAGCAGCTGCACACCTAGTTGGAGCTGCTGAGTAGTCCTGCTTCCCAGGAACCCATCAGCTCTCTTCTCTCCAGCAGGCTGGGCCCTCCCACTGTCTCTCTTAGCTCTACCATGAACCTACTGTCATGGGACCTCATTTTGTGTCAAGCCCTAGCAAAGGGACAGAGTACCTGGCACAGGTTCCCCAAAAGCCACCCCTCTTTTCTTGCCACACACACTCTGCAAGGAAATGCTAGTCTTTTTTTCAGGGTGGGGAATAAAACTATTGAAGGGAAATGAGCATCATAGAACATTAGACTTTCAAGATAGAGTAAAGATTCTTAAGCCCCCCATTCGACAGATGAAGAAAATGATGCACAGATAGGCCTGTGCTGCAGCCCTGACATAGAGCATGGCCGACTTGGTGGTGTCCGAGACTAGTAGCACCAGAGAAGGGCAGCGTTTTCCTTTAGCCAGGACCTAACCGATACTTATAATTTGTGGGCCTTGCAGACCCAAGATGAGTCAGGCTTCTTGTGATTCAGTCTGTTGACAAGCCATCTCTGGCCATTCCTAGCCCATCAAAAATAGAAGTCCAGGAGCAGGCCAATTTAATTAGTGTGGACTCTAAGGTACCTTAAGTTAGCCCTATTAAATTAAACCGCCTAGGGGAAAAATAACTGTAATTATTTCCTTCTCTCCCCTATAGTTGTATTTCGACTCCCTTCCAAACCTCCATGCCTCTCTCATTCACAAAACCACCTTTAAACTAGGGGCTAAGCACACAGACTATACGGTTCAGTGTTTCCCTTTTTCTGCTCCCTTCTCCAGAGAGCTCCAGGTCCCGGCAGAGAACAGAGTGCGTCCAGAGGCGTCCCTAGGGCCTGGCTGTATTCTAATTTAGGTAGGCTGTTACATTGAGTAGAACATTATTTCAAAAATGTACCCAGAGTCTCCTTCCTGAACCAATGCAGATCTATTTGCTGCGGGGCATTTCTTTTAAAAGCCCCTTCTCTCTCTTCTACAGATCAAAATAAGCAAACTTCAGTGGTAGGGAATTATTCTTTATTTTGTCGAAATCTAGTTCTGAGTTTTCTTACTTGAAACGTGTTTTCCCCAGGACACTGACCTATCCTTTAATTGTTTGGAGCAAGGCATGTTAGGGGGAGGGGCGTTACTTGTTTATTGGAACAGCGCAGTTAAAAAAAAAAAATCAACCTAGGCTAACAGTTTCAAGGCTCCCCTAAAGATGTATCCAAACAGGCAGCCAATCAGCGCTTACACAGCTTTTTCTGCTAGACTCTTTTAAAGAGACAGTGCCGACAGTGTTTTATCACATTTAAAGAGAACCGCGCTCTAAAAACAGTCTGAAATGGGGGAGTCCCCCCATTATGCTGGTTTCTGGTCTTAAGACTCTCTAATAAGGGACTCACAGTGTGTCCTCGGGATTCTCGATGTGGGCAAAAAGGAGTCAGCGGCAAATAGCTGGGTCACTCTGCCAGCCCCCCCCTCAATTTCCCATTGTACACCTGGGTCACTGACAATGGAAGCTTCCCCTCCCCCCACGCCTGACTCTCGGCACCCATTCCTCAATTTAGCTCCATTTATTTGAAGTTTGTGGATTTCTGTGGCGCGCATTCCGTGTTGTGGGGCGCCCAGGTGACTCCCCCTTACCCCGGGATGGCACCGTCTCCTGTGGAGAAACCGAGCCAACTTGCTAGGGCTGGCAGATCTTAGAAATTAGGGGGCATTCACTCTCCCCTCTCTTAGCCCAAGTCCCTCATCCCTTCCCCCAGGCTCCCCAAAGCACGCCAAGGGCCATTTTCTCGCGGCTCCACTTTGGGGTTTTCCAAAGTATTTTAATGATCTAGTAAAGGAGTAGCCGCGCGACTCGGCGCCGGCTCCAGCCGCCCAGCTCGCAGCGTGGAGCCCCAGGCCGGGCGCTCGGAAGCCAGACTGGGCGACAGGGAGGACCGGGGGCGGGGCGGCCGGCGGGTGGGGGGCCGGGCTGGAGTCTGGGGAGGGGGTGGGGGGAGCCCAGGGGAGGCATGAGGGGGAGGGGGAGACAGGGCTGGGCCGGCGCGGGCCGCAGCGGGGGGAGGTGAGGGGCAGATAAGGAATAGGGACGTGGCGGGAGGGAGCCGGCGGCGCTCGGCTTGGGGGTCCGCGCCCCCTCCCCTCCAACGCTGCCGCAGCGCCCCCCCGCTCTTCGCCGCGGAGAGCGCTTGTCAAACCCGCTCCTCGCTGTGGCTGGGAGACCGGAGCTCCCGCACCCCGATTCGTGTCCCCGCCCCACATCTACAGAAAAGAGAGGCTAGCGCCCCCGGATACCCCCGGTCCGTCGGCAAGACCAAGGGTAGCGGCTCGGTGGAGGCGGCCGCAGCGAGGACTGCCGCGGCTGGGCGCTGACAGGGCGTCCCTCCCGGACCGCCCCGGGCCCGCCCCCGCGCGCGGATTGGTGGGGCTGGCTATCAATCGCGGGACGTTGACGCCCGCCTCGCTCCCTCGCCCGGGTAGCCACGTTCGGTTGAGCTCCAAGTAGACCAGCGGCAGCGGCGGCGACAGCGGTGCCGGAGGCGCAGAGGGCGGCGCAGGCGGGCGGGCGCGCGAGCGAGCCAGCGGGCAGCCGGGCCGGCGGGCTAGCGGCGGCGGCGGCACCGGCACCCCAGGCCGAGCCGGCGCGGGAGGAGTTCCAGGGCGATGGGGCCGCGGCCGGGGCTGACGCTTTGACAGCTGGAAAGAGCGCGGAGCCAGCGCCTGGGGGGGAGGGTGGGGAGTGCGGCGAGGAGAGCGCGAGCGAGCGAGCGAGCGGGCGAGCGCCGGGGAGGGGGCCGGGAGCTAGGGGCAGCTCGGGAGCAGCCGGAGCGGTAGCGGCGGCGGCGGCGGCGGCGAGGCTCTGCGCCCTCTTCTCCGCAGACCATGTTTGCCAAAGGCAAAGGCTCAGCGGTGCCCTCGGACGGGCAGGCTCGAGAAAAGTAAGCCCTATTTTCCAAGTGGCCGCCGGGCTGCGGGCGGGCGGTGGGAGGCAGGTGGGCGGGCGGGGGCTGCTGCGCCCCAAGCCCCGGCGCCGCCTGCCTGGCAGGGTCTCTGAGGCCGTAGCGGGCGGCGTGGGAGAGCCCATTGTTGGGAGCCGGCGGAGGTTGGGGCATCGGGGAAGGGGCGGTGGGGAACGCCGCCGAGGGAGGGGGCGCTTGGTGGCCCGTGGGGCGTGCCGGGCGCGGGAGCCCGCGGTGAGCGGTGGGCGAGGTCCCGCGAGCGAGCCGGGGCGCTCACCGCGGTGGCCGCACTTTGCCCACCGGGCGCGGGCAGGGGGCGCGTGGCTTCTGCATCCCCGAAGGCTCCTTTTGTCCGCCCGCGGCGTGAGGAGTGCGTGCCGGGGGCTTTGTTCGGCCCGGAGCGCTCTCCCTTCCCTGCCCTCGGCTTCGCCGTCGGCCCCGTACCCTCCGGGGCGCCGGGCTGGGCAGGGACAGGGGCCCGGCTTGGTCCTAGGCTTGGGGGACAGTTGTTTGGTGGGAGGTGGTGAGGGCGGCGCTTTGCTGCCCTCTCCAGAGCTCACCGAGCACCACGGAGTCCAGGACTGAGTCCCCGGACCCTCAAAGCTGGAGAGAGTGTGGCAAGGAGTGGGTCTGGAAAAGGAGGGAGGCTCTGGGGTCGGGTGGCTTGCGAGTTTGAGACACCTAAGTGGGTTTGGCCCCGACACCACTTGGAAGTTCAAGTTTGGGGGCTGCTCTCTAGGCCCCCACGGCGTGCGATAACGCTTCCCCTGGTACCCACCTCTTAACTGCTTGCACCCGCGGCCCCGGGGCCGAGCTAGCTGCTTACCTCTGTTTGGGGCCACAATGGGACAGCGCAGACAGGGCTGGAAACCGGCAAGCAAGGTTCAGGAGCGATCGCCCCGTGTGTTCTGATGCCTTTCCTCTCTCTCTGTGCCCCCCTGCCTACTTTTCAGGTTAGCTTTATACGTCTACGAATATTTACTGCACGTAGGAGCACAGAAATCTGCACAGACCTTCTTGTCGGAGGTGAGTGGAACTTCCCCCATCATCCAATTTCTTGACACCCCCTCCTCCCCACTATTCTTAGAGCCTTTGTTTTCAGGAGCAGCCACTGTGGCCACCATTTTGAATTTTTATCACCTTTTGGCATTTATTGTTAGTTGGTCTTCACAGCCTTTTGGCTTTGGGAAGCCCCCAGCCCACCCCTCCCCTCTGCTCCTCTAAGCTGTCTCTGCTTTCTCCTTTCCAGATTCGATGGGAAAAAAACATCACGTTGGGAGAACCGCCTGGGTTTTTGCACTCATGGTGGTGGTAAGTTTGTGTGATAGTTTTGTGTTTGTGTTTGTTTTGTTTTGCGTCCCGGGTCCAAGTGAACAAAGACGGGAGGAGGCCCCCCCGTGTATTAGTCTCAGCATTGCACAGTACAGGGCACCTCTGGGCATTCAAACTAGGACTGGTGAGGGACGAAAAGAGCAGAAGAGGCTAGCGCCTAAAGTTTTTGCCTCCTCTTTACCCTCTTGTTGAGAACCTACTAAATTGTGCCTGGTGTGTGGATAGAAACTCCTTACTTTTCCATCTCACTCTGGGCCACTGGGCAGGCTTGAAAAAACTTTGAAGGATTTTTGTCAGTTTTGCATGCTGCTTTAATTAGAGGGGGTGGGGGCGGGGCGCGGTGAGGGGATTCCAGGTCTGTTTTACAAACTGGCCTGTCTTTTCTTTTTTTCTACTATGAGCTCAAAACCTTGAGAGAGAGAATCTATTCTGGCCTTTTCCAGGCACCCTGAGAAAAGGCAAGAAGGGGCTGCCACTTCCTTTAAAGATACTGATTCAGACTGACTGGACCTTTCTCTCCTCTGTGGGCCCTGCCCCCACCCCCAGCATCCCTAAAACCACAGAGTTTCATTTTACGGAGAACTTTGACTGGTTGGCATTGACCTCTCAGTCTGCCTGTAGTTGGCAGTTAGGGGCTCTCTTATTTGTGACCCTCTCCCGGGCCCCTCAGCCTGGCTGGTGGGGGACCAACTCAGCTGGTGTAGGTTTGCAGCAGGCAGGAGGGAGACTTAGGGTCAGTGGGAGCTAGTCGCAGTGCCCTTAAGACTTGGGTGTTTTGTGGAACTGATCAGTGCAGTCTTTGACATCCTTTTGAAAAGAAAAAGAAAGCAGAGTGGCTTTTGATATTTTGGTAGAGTTCAGGAAAACGGAGTGCCCCGTCTTGGGATCTTAGCACGTTTACCTGACCGCCAGCTCGAGTTACTGTTTCAAGTCTCTTTGAAATGTGGGGTGGGGATGGGGTGTGAAGTGTCTGTTCTAACTTGTGCAGGGAAAATAAGTTTTTAATTACTTCTGCCAACCTCGAAACTGCCAGTGTTAGAGGCATTTGGTGTGGTGTAAGACTTCTACCTGCTGGAGAGGGTGATAGGTTTACTGTGGTTGTTTTTGGAGATGAGTGTGTGGATGGGGTTGGCCAGTCTGACCATCATGGGTTTTGCAGAAACCTAGGCTTATGAGTCTGAGTTACTTAGAAGGGGCTGGGGAGTTTATAGTGTTAGAAATCTTTAGTGTGTGGAGGAGTTAATCAAATATGTGCAGCTTCAGAGGACAGAAAGGAATGTTCTTCAGCCCCCCTCTGCAGCTAGTAGAAGTCCCTGATTTTCCTGTTCTATCCATAATCTCCCCGGAACTTATCCAGCCTGTCTGCTGTGCCCGGCTTAGGCCGTGGTGCCTCTGGCTGTGGTCTTGGTAGTTACAAGTTGCCTTATATGATTTGATATTGAGCAAATGACCAGCGTTTTGGGGGTGGGAGGAAGGGGTGGAGCTGATCTAGAGATGCTGCATTATTCATACACCTTGAGCGAGATGCTTGTCTGATGACTGGCAGAGCTGGCAGTTGAGATGGTTTTTTCTGTGCTGTATGTTTTGTGATGGGGACAGGAGCACTGACCAGGTTTCGGACTTCCTCTCTGGTGCCCATTTTACCCTTCAATCAGTTCCCAGCTCCGGACCTTGGGTTTCTGACCTGGAGAGAGTTTCTAAGGCTCCTTGTTAATACAGTGACTACCTCATGTTTGCACAGGGTTTTACTGGTTGACAAAGGACTTGTATGTCTGTTCTCCTGTTATACCAAGAGGTGGAGTGATCATACAAAATCATGGAGGGGGATATCTTGGGCTCCCACTCCTCAGATCCCCCTTTTTGCTGCACAGGTGCCTTTCTGAGGAGGGCTCTCTATTTCAATATGACAGGACAAGATACTGGGTTGACCTTTGGCTAATTGACACATATTCTTTGGTGGGCAGGGGTGGAGTGATTCTTGTGTGGAATACTTTGGGGGAGGGCCTGGCTGAGGTGGGAGGAGTTGAGGGTATGAGATCCTGGGTTAAGAACCTATAGGTTCCCTTTACTGCCCAATTTGCTGCACGTATGAATCATAGTCCTGACTTTGACAATTTAATCTTTTTACTAAATGCAGCCATTTTGGGTTGAGTGGGGATGGGGAACAGTGAAAGGAGCACAGATGAGGCAGGCATGGATTTTCATTCAGAGTCCTACTTGTCCTGTCTGGGCATCCGTGAGTGGGTTGTACTAACCTGTCCATGCTTCCATGCCTCCTGTATAAAGTGGGGATAAATCACCCATCTTACAGTGCTGTGGTAGTCACAAGCAGAATCATGGGTGTGAGGCATCCGACATATAGTAGGTGCCTGATAGATGAGAACTATTACTCTTATTACAAATGGCTGGCTTGCCAGAAGAGGTTAGGTCCATTTGTTTTCTAGGCTGAGTTTGCCCAATGAAGGCTGGAAAGGTAGGGTTGAGCCTTTGGGAGACCTGGTGCTATTAGCACCGTGCATTGTGCGCTTGCCATTGTATACACAAGTCATAATTAGTAACCCGATCTTATTTTATTTTTCAACTTGCAGCGTATTTTGGGACCTTTACTGTGCAGCTCCTGAAAGGCGAGACACTTGTGAACATTCAAGTGAAGCAAAAGCCTTTCATGATTACGTGAGTAACAAAATTTTAATCCTGGCAATAATTACAGGGTTGGATAGCTCTAACTTCTTTAGGACCAAAAGCAAATACATGGCCAGTTGGCAGTGGGTTTTGTTTTTTCCTTGCCTTTCTTTCTTTGCCCACCTCCTCGCTTCCCTCGCCCCGTATCCTTCTCCAGCAGCGTTCTAACTTGGTGAACGGTATTTCGTGATGTTGTAATTATGCAAAAGAGCATAGATATCTATCTGGAGAATTAAGTGGTGTTGTGTAGGATCAACCATGTGAGGTTTATGTTCAGAGTGGACAGTTAACTGGGAGGGGCCTTTGCCTCTTTGGTGTTGGCTTAAGGAAAAAAATGAACCACAACCCCCCAAAAAGCAAATATGAAACTTGTGTTTTGGAGTAGAAGGGGTATTGAGCACAAATTTGTTGAAATGGACTCCCGTATTACTTTTCAGGGAGTGATCTTTCAAATTATGTTTTGGGGTGTGTGTGTGCGTGTTTGGTGGGGGCTCATGTTCTGTCTACTAAGATGATGTTTACTTTGAGGTCCTTGGCTGGTTCATAATACTGTGTTCAAAATACTCTTGTGAAGGTAGTTAATTTCATTATGTTGTAGTGCTTTCTATCCTATCATTCATTCTTTATCTGGATGAGTTTCTTAAGATGAAACGCTTATAAGAGACATGTCTGCCGCATGTCCATCTCCAGTGCCAGCCCATCTCAAAAGAAAATTGGACTCTAAACTTGAGTTGGAGTCAGACTTTATGATCAGCTGTAACAGGTTAGGATCTTCTGGGGAAGATGGAAGGGGAAGTGTCGGAAGATCTTCCTGGCCTCCTTTTAGTCCTGTTGGCCTTGAGACAGTTAAGTGTGTATGTATGTGTGCCTGTGTGCGCACACGTGCATGTAAGAGGTCGAACTATTTCGTCTTGTACTTATGCATGAAGTGGGGAGGAATGGTCCCCAAGCCCCAAGCTCTGGGGAATGGAGGTTGGTTTCTTAAACGTCATCAGGGCCCACCCACTTGGCCAGGCCATCTGCGTCCCCTGCATGCAGAGTTTGAAACTGGCCTAGGAGACCAGAACCCATCTGGTTGAGTTTCACAAGTGGTCAAATCCCATTACCATGAATATCTTATGGTGAAAATTTTCTCTGTAATAAGAGGAGTTAGAGACTCAGCTGGAGGCTGCCTGGTTTTGAGAATATTCAATGTGATGAAATTCTGCTATGACTGAAAAGTGAATGCCCTTGGAGTGGAATGCTGAGGAAATTGACCAGTTCTTGTGTCCCCTCTAGGGCTGAAAAAAGAGAAACTGGCAGATGATATTTATGGCCTGGTAAACTTTTTGTAGTGAAAGGTGAGGTGACTGGTTCCACTTGTGATGCGGTTCTTCTGGGAAAATCTGTGGTGGTGATCATAGGGTTTTCTGAGCTGGAGGTCGGGGAGGAGGCTAAGAGGTACATTAGCCATAGAAAAATAGTTGGTGAATTTGACCTTTCTACCTAGTAGAAGTCTTGTGCCTTTTTTTTTTTTAAAACCTATGGATGGTCAATTCTTGTACGGCAAGTCTTTGACTGCTGTCTATGCAAATGGTTTTATTTTAGAGTTGGGGATGGGTAGGCATGCCTATTTTAAGTCAATCTCTTGATATAGGTAGTTTGTGTTATTTTTTGGAGGTATCGTTCAGAGACATTAATGATTTTTAACTAAGTTTAATACTGTAGTAAATAATGTGAGACACTGGGAATTTGTGGTTTGGTCTGCCACCTTGAAACTATGGTGGCTGGGAAAGCTTGCATGGGTCGGCTTTCAGTAATTTGTTAAGGAATGGCAGCTGAATTGTGTAGAGATTGCTGAGGTTGGCATGGACATTTAGAAGATGCTATGAAGAAATGAGGTTACACTGATTGAGGCCCAGGATTCACAGATTTTAGGATTAAAACCCTTTTTTCTGGATTGGGATCCACTTCCTGTACGTGAGTCAGGTCATGTGGGAGGAGGAATGGAATGATGAATGGGGACAGGAAGGGAACGTCAGTTCTGAAGGAGTTAAGAGATAGCACTGAGTTGTAGGGGTGACATAAAACTAAAAGATAAAGAAATTAAATATATAAGAAAACTAAGAAAAGGAAACCTTTTTGTTTTTCTCAAGTCTTCATGTGTTCTGTCTATTTTCATGGCTACTATCTACTTAGCACTCATTCCTTCTTGCTAGTATTATTGCTATAGCCTCTTTCTGGACTTCTTTCCTCTTGCCTGCAAAGCAAGTCTATTTTACCCACTCACATCCTGTTCATCTTTTAAGTTCTCCTTCGTGGAGGACTTTTATGATTGTTTTCTGCGCACTCTGATTGCTCCTCAATCTCAGTGTCTAAAAACCTACACAAAGGCTCTGTTGGAGGCTTTCCGTGTGCTGGGCCCCTGTGCGGAGTGCTGTAGGTTCAGTGACCCTGTAGAGAAGGCATGTTAACTTTCTGTTGCAGATGGAGAAAATGAGGCACAGAGAGGTTACTTCACAGCCTACTTCACAGCCTGTAGGTGGTAGAATTAGGATCTCAACACAAGTCGTAACTGATTCCAGAATCAGTGTTCCTGACCTCACTAAGGCTCAGCCTCACAGGTTCGTGGCATCATTTGTCCACACCTATTCTGACTCACTTATCATTCAGGTTTGTCTTTCCAACCACAGCTTATTAATTTTTTCCATGCCAGAGACCATTCATCCACAGAACTATTCATCTCTGTAGCTCCCACAATACCTTGCACATAGTAGGCACACATGCTAATTGAATAAGGAGATAAAGAACTGTGAGTAAGAAAAAATAGGTAATTTGGGGTCAGTGAGCAACCTGGTCTGGAATAGCCCATGGAATACTGGACCATATTCTTTCAGTGACTTCATTTTTGCTAGGTCATCTTGAGCCAGGTGATTTAATGTCGGTTAACTAGTTACCTTAAATCCTTTTTAGAAGATAAAATGGAGCGTGAATGAGAGTATGCAGTGACTGGCCTTTTGGTTTTGATCAAGGAGATTCAGAGGTTTTCACGGTTTGTGGGGGAGTCTGTGCAGCCCAGACTTGGTACTTGGTACCTTGGGGGGTAGTAAATAGTCAGTGGTTGCAGGGCAGGGATGAGGAGGGAGCACCTGGTTCTTCTGGACTTGAAAGGACCTCTGTCCATCAGGAAGAGCCTGGTCTCAGCTTTCTTGGGGAAATGATTTTTTGTTCTTGCAAGTTGTCTCTCCTTCCTGATGGATCAGGGTGACATTAAAGGCTCTTCTCAGGTCAAGGCCAGGCTGTAGGGCTTGGAATGAAGCAGGTGACTCAGCTGGGAGGTTGTTTAAATTTTCTTTGAATTGATGAGTTTTTATTTGAGTCACAGTCTATTTTCCCCCACACATCTGGCGACTTCAGGTTTCTTGGCTCATTGTTATAAGCCAGAGTGCCCTGATGTTGACCACATACAACGGGGAGCGGTACCCGGAGTGGACTTTTCTGAGAAATTGGTTTGTCTTAAGTCAGAAGAGCCCTAAGGCCATGAGAAGCAGCTCACAGGGACCCTGCCTGAGGTCCTCTTGCTGTTCTCCTCTGGCCAGAGTAGTACTCAAGAATATTGATGAGAGCCCTTGGGGTCCCCTTGGGTTTGGGTCCCCTTGGGTTTTCTTAGGTGCTGTTGTCTGGGTCCTGGCCGTTTGTAGAGTAGACACTCCGAACTGCCAGCTGTGTCTCTCACTGCGGGCCCAGTGGTGTCCTGGTGATCTCAACATTGACCTCCTCCAGGGTCTGTGCGGTTGGTAGAAGTGTCTTTGGAGCCTCCTCAACTACCAGCAGCCCTTTCCATCTCTGTGGTAGCTAATTTTGTGTTTTCCTTTTGGTGGCAAGAAATGAGTAGGTAAGACCCTGAGGTGGCGTCTGAGCAGGAGCGCTGGCTAGAAGCGATGGTTCCTGCACTGTTCACGTTGCTGAACTTTTCATAATGCTTTTTCAGTATGTGACTGTGGTTTGGCCTCACCGCTGCCTCGTTGGTCAGATTTTATTAAGTCTCATCCCCATTTTCTAGATGAGGGAACCTGAGGCCTGGAGTTTAGATGGTTTGTCCAAGGGCACTTAGCCAGGGGGTGGCAGAGCTGGGACTAGGCCGCGGTCTATTAGTCTTCCTCTGAGCTTATGATAACACTCATTTGATACAGAATCCCTGAAAAACAGAGGGAAGGTGTTTGCATCTGACCAGAAGTGTGCCTATATTCTCTGCTAAATTCACCGAAGGGTCTACGGCCATGCCACCTTGAATGTGCCCGATCTTGTCTGATCTTGGAATCGAAGCAGGGTCGGGCCTGGTTAGTACTTGGATGGGAGACTACCTAGGAATACCAGGTGCTGTAGGCACTAAAAAAAAAAAAAGATAAATGAAAGAAAGAAAGAGAGAGAGAAAGAGAGAGAAATTCGCTGAAGAAACGAATTTAGCAGAGAATTAAACTGAAGTTCCTGAAAGATGAATTGCAGAGTCACTGGCAGAGGTGGGACCTGAGCTCTGGGAAGGGAGTTTGTTATGATGCAGTGGCTCTTTGGGCAGGGAAAATGTTATAAAAGCTATGACTTTGCCTTCCAGAAAAAATATGTGTTCCCACTAAGGAGACTTTGTATATGATTCAGGAGGTTCATGGACTGCTGTCCCAAATCCCAAGCCCCTTTGTGATCCTCAGTGATGAAGAACTTGGGATGAGTAGTGGACATGGAGTCCCATGACCTTGGCGAGTCTTGGGCCTCAATTTCTCTGCTCTGAAGACCTCTTGTGAGCAGTTGTGAGCCCCTGATTCAATCTCCCTCTGTGGGGTTGGCTCCCTTACTCCTGTGCTCCCACCCAGCAGGATCCTGCTGACCCCTCCACTTCTTGCTGTGAGCCTGTGTCTCCAGGAAGGTTGATTAGATAGGAAAGTGCCCCAGAGTCCTAGGCGTGTATGAGAATGGAGGTATTTGTGGCTCAGTGGCAGGGGTTCAGTGCGTGTCCTTGGTGGGTTTGAAATAGCAAAGTGATATTTGAGAGGGCTCTCCTTGGATGTGCTGAGCTGAGGTTCCTGCCAGGTGGGGAGTGTCCACGTTTGCCCGAGACTTTTGGGGGCAGGAGCATGAGAGGGTGGCAGTACGGGCAGGAATGGGAGAAGGCTGTAGCTGGACGCTGGGTAGCTGGGGGAGTGCTCTCCTCCGCGATAAGCTAGCCTAGCTATCTGCCTAGAGGTCCTGGCAAGTTTGTGGCGTTGCCTTTGGCTCTGACCCTTGGCACCCTTGTGTGGCAGATTATGAAAACAAAACACACACAGTTGTTTCTTTCTCCACTCCCTTTGGAGCTTAGACTTTGTGTTGAGTCCTTTCTTCGGGCTCCCCCACCCCATTTGCTGCAATTCCTCTTAACCCCAGAGGCTGCCAGACTCCTCCATCGGTAGCTAATTAAACACTAAATGAGTAACTGGAATTGCATTTTGCTAGGACCTGGGTAATGCAGCCACCTTAATGGGTTTCAAGTGGCAGCAAGACCCCAAATTGCAAATCCTTGCCCTTTATTTCAAGGCAGGAGGTGGGGCGGGGGGAGTGGTGGGGACCCAAACAAAGTTTTTGGCAGTGGTCACTTCATTTGAACTCCAAGACCAGCCGTGCGCACCAGTCTTTGCATAATGCCATCTTTGTTAGCTAAGCATTTGCAAACTTGGACTGAGCGCTAGCTCTGTGTCAGCCACCGCTCTGAGGGAGCCAGGAGACACCCAGTTCTCCCTGCAGTGTAGCGTCCCTTGGGCCATATTAATTTTCCAGGGGAAGCAGGTTCTCTAGTGGGGACGTCAGGTCCGAGCCACTTTTCCCCCTTCCCTTGACCTTCTCTCCTCTGCGTGTGAGTGTGTGTACACTTAAATCATAAGAGGGAGAAGTGGAAGAGAGGTGTGTGTACTTGAGGTCCTGTCAGCCAAGATAACAGAAATGTTACACTAGCCGTAGCCTTTATTATAGCGTCTACGGTTTAGAGTATTTAGAAAAATTAATCTTTTTTAGCTTGGTAATAATTCTGACCATGGCACGAGTGCATTAGACGATTCACATAAACTTCTTTAATACATGTTGCTGGGAGCTTACAGCAGACAGACAATAATAACTGTTTTTGATTCGCCAGGGTAATGGGGTTTTCTGTAGTCTTGGCGAGATGAGTTTTAGGCATGTTTCTCTCCGTGTTACGCTTTTCTTTTCCTTGAATCCTCTGGATTTTGAAGGGTTGGGGCTCTGAGTGGTGGCTAGGATGCACACCTGAGTTCCAGTCCCTACTCTGTCATTTCTCGACAGGGCAGACTTTTGGATCCTCAGTTTCCCCATCGTTGGATAGGGAAATGGTGGTTCTTTTGTGTGGTTGTCATAAGTGTCAAGTAGTAGTGTATATGGAAAATACATGTCTCTCTGTGGCTAGAGAATTTGTTTCCTTTCTCATTATAGCCTTAAATTTTTTCCCCAAAACTTTGAATATCGTGGAGACAACAGCATATTTTCCTGGGAGAGCAAGTTGACCCTAGGGAACTGGACACTTGAATTTTCCATGATGCCCTCTGGTGCCTGGGCTCCCCGGATGTGTCGTGGATTCTTCCCTCCACACCAGCCATCTTGTCTCACCCCCACACCCCTGCACGGGACAGAGCAGGCATCCTGCCACAGGCTGGCACTGATAAGTACTCCCCTGAGATATCTGTGTCCCTTATCTGTGTTGTACAGAGTGGTCCTGTCCCACTCCCACATGTGGCTGCCACATAGCTAAATAGTGAGACCCAAAGGGCTGGCGACTTGGCATCAGCAGAAATCTGAATTCACATTTCGATTTCATACCTTTTGTTAGTGTGTGTGTGCGGGGGGCGGGGGGAGGCTTCACTTCTTAAGGTCTGTTTCTCAGCTGTGAAACAGGCACAAAGGGCGGTTCTGCTCAGCCCACTGTGGGAGTGGCCGTGAGAAAAGGCACAAGGAAAGCTGCTGTGCTGTGAAGTGCTGTATAAATGCTTACAGGGACAGCAGGATTGAAAGCCCCTGAGTCAGGGTCTTGTCATGGCTTGCTTTGGGTGTATGCTGTCTTAGCTGGCCTTGGGCTTCACCTGACTTTCTGATTGAGTGAGGGGCCTAAAGGAGAAGGCGAGCTTGGGAAAGGTCCACAGGATGTTGGTTCTGGGTACATCGGCTGCTTTCTCTTTTGACTTCCTAAGGTGAGCCCGAGACCTTGATCAGCTGGTCCCCAGACCAGGCAGGAGCAGAACATACATATTAGTTTTGAGGTGTTAAGCCCGATCACTGCCTGCTCTGCTCATTGTCTAGTTGAAGAGGTAGATGCAGGTCAGGATGTGATAAGTGCTTAAGAACAGTTGTGCAGAATGATGTTGTTCTTTGGAGCGATGGACAGGTTGTGGGGGTAGGTAAACAGTTCTACCCCCGTTAGAGGCTGGGAAATGTTTTTAATGTCTGTGTAGATAGGGTTGCAGGCAATGGAACTGGAGGTCACCTGGTCACCTTACAAGTAGGTAAACTGAGGCCCAGAGAAGAAGGATGCCCCGCCTGAGGTCACCAGTAGGACTCAACCCTACAGACCCGATCAGGGTTCTTTGCCCTGTGCTGCCTTGCTACACTTAGAAGCTGTGTGAACTTGGGCACCTTAATTAACTTCTCTATGCCTCAGTTTCCTTAGGTGGAAAATGGGATTAATAAAATATACCACAGAGGGTAGTCATGAGAATTAATTGAGTTTATTCGCCTGTGTGTACATCCACACACATACACACACACACACACTCTCTCTCTCTCTCTCTCTCTCTCTCTCTCTCTCTCTCTATACAGTGGCACAGTGTAAGTGCCACACAAGCATGTGCTGTCGTTCTTACTGTCTCACCTTGCCTGCTCTGAATCCTGACTCTGATGGCCAAAAGGGGGGCAGCAACAGGGGTTTCGGGGTGAGAAGTGTGAAACATGAACCATTACTGGCTTGCTCACCTGTTGATCAGCTCTGTGGACCCTTGGGTTTGAATCCATCTTCTTTAAGCACCCCAAAGTGACTGAGAGTGGGGTGGGGAGGGGTTTCACACACACAGCCTCAAACCAGCCCCTGCGCTTGTGAGGATGAAATGAGACACACATGGATGCTCCTGCCCAGCCCCTGGTCTGTGTGCTTCTGTCAGTGTCCATTTTCTTCTTTTCTAGCCACATCTCTTGCTCTAGGGTTCTAGAACTTTCCCCAGGCCCCTCTGACCCTCCTCTGAAGTCCCTACTTGGTACTGTACCACCTGAGAGGTTTTTGGTTTTTTTTTTTGCTCCCCTGCCAACCAGCCCTTCTGTAGAGCAGATGCCAGCCTGGAATGTGCCTGCCTTCACGAGGCCTGCCAGGACCACCCTCATAGGAACACCCCTTTTTCTCCTTTTTTCACTGGGAACTTTATGTCTTATTCACTTGCTTCTTACTTCCTGGAAGGAGAGTGATTTGGGTCAAGATTGTATCTCTTCCCTTCCCCCTTCTAAGTTGGAAGCTCCCGAGGGTAGGAGCCCTTATTTTCACCTCCTTTTTGCCATCCCACTCTTGGGGCCTATTGCAATCTTGAGTAATCCCTGAGGTCGGTGAGATACACTCTGGGCCTTGAGAAGTGAGAAGGGTTTGATCTCTGTCTCGGGATCAGGTGTGTTAAATACATGTTTTAGTGGAGGTAGACAAGTACATGGTAAGCCATTGTTTTGCAAACTGAGTTGTGACCCGTTAATGCCTCCTGAAACCATCTTATTGGGTCAGACTGGCAATTACAAAAAAATGAAACAACTGTATGACAGAAACTAAACGTAAATATTAATTTGGGTAACTTGTTTTCAGTGATTTCTGTGTGCCTATAAGTGAACACGTGCCCTGGATTATGGTATATAGTTTGCCTTATTGTGGGTCTCAGTCCAAACTTTGAAAGCCACAAGCCTGGAGAGGCTGAGAATGAATCTTGGGACCCACAGGTTGAGTGACAAACTCAGTGACAAGCAATTGCTGGCCTCAGTTCCCTAATCTGTAATAAAGAGGGAATCATCCCCACCTATGAGGGTTCTTTGGAGAATTGTCTCCCCACCTTTCTTCCAAAATGCTGCTTGTGGGGTGCTCAGCACCTCTGTCTCTGGTGTTTGCTGCCATATTTCTAGTGCATCGAACACGTGGAAGGTGCTTAGCAGATGTTTGCTGAATGCTGAATAAGCAGTAGCTCCCTTTTTGAAGTCTGCAAGTTGTCTCTGCCGGCTGGCCTTGGGCAGCTCCTCCCGCCTGTCTGCAGTTGAGGCAGGGGTCCTAGGCCCCCTGTGGAGGGTGTTGTCTGAACATCTGCACGGCTCAGGCTCTGGCCTCAGCAAGATTCTTGAGAATAGGTCTCAGGGCATCCTGTTTGAACCCAGGTTGGCCCAGCCTCCCAAATTCCCTGTCCCCTCTGGATGACAGCTGTTTGCACAGCTCCTGAGGCAGGCTTTGTGTCTCCTGCTCTTTGTGTGTTTGGGTGAAGCGCCTGACATTTCACTTCTGTTTCACAGTCCTCTGACCTTAAGAAGCATGGCTGCTCCCTGGGGCTTCTGTCTGAGGTTTTCTTCTGATCCTTCTTTCCCTGTCACAAAAGGCTGTTTCAGAGAGCATGCTCTGGGGTGGCAGACCTCCCCGACGCCCAGGATGCTAGCTGCAGCTTTGCCAGCTCTTGGAATGGACAGAGCGTGGCTTTGCAGACCGGCCCGGGGCAGCAGTTGGCTGTTAGGCAGTTAGTCCTGGGTGCCTGCTGTGTGCCTGGCTCTGTGCTGGTCGATGATGGGGACTAAAGCCGTGTCGTGGCCAGTACACAGGATTTGGACTTGGATGACAGGGTTCAAGTTCTGATTTTTTCAGATGGCTTTGGATAAGTCATTTGACCTCTCTGAATCTTCGTTTGTCTGTGATATGGAACAATGTGAAATAAGGCCTGGCTTTTTTTCTGCCTCTCAAGGTTTTCTTTGAAGTCAAGTGAAAGCACATGAAATGGTTTGTAAATTGTTATCCCCTTGTGAAAAGGCTACTTCAGATTTGAACCGACCATCAAATCATAGGACATATATGAAAAAAGAACCTCTCGATTTACAGATGGGGAAACTGAGGCATAGAGTAGGGCGGTAACCCAGCAAGTTCGTGGCTGGATGGGCTCCCGATTCCTGGGGCAGCCACTGACTTTAGAAAACCTTCACTTAAGAGGTTGGCGCCTGTGTCTGTATCTGTGCTGTCCTTTAGGAATTTTGCAGCTTTCTTTGGGAGATGCCCTGGGCTTCCTGTGGCTTTGGCCACCCGGCCTGTGCTGAGGGGGCACACGGCCCAGTGGGCAGGCCTGGTGTCAGGCGTGTGCATACTGCCCTTCTTTTCTCGCTGTCTTTTAGAAGGCTTCCAGTAGAAAATGTTATCCTCTCTCTGGAGGCCTTGGCTCTTGGCAGCGCCACCCGCCAGATCCCGCTCAGCGAACCCGCTTGTGTTACACGAGGCAGTGCTGGCCCGCAGCTCTGGCCGCAGGTTTCGCTGTGGATCTCCGGGCTGGTGAGCCGCTTCAGAAGGGGATTTTACAGCATGGCAGAGAATTTCAGCCACCACCTTATCTCCGAACTGGCCAATTGATGGTTTCAGCAGAGCATTTCAGCATCGGGGAAGCCAGTACATTTTGAGTTAGTTGTGATGGCTGCCACTTTAAATACCGCAGTGAATTTCTGTCAGCGTGCTAATGCTTGGAATAGGGAATTGCAGAAAACTTGATCACCAGAGTGCTTTAGTCGATTCTGACCTCAAGCTATAGAAATGAACTTAAATCTAGTTGACCGTCGCCACATACTTTTCTTTGGCATTATTTCGGTAGCAGCATTTTCGTCAAAGGGAACTTGAAGAGATGAGACTACATAAAAATCACAGTGTTTGACTCTGGTAATTTTTAAGGAGTAATGTTCTCCTATGGGCGGTTGAGCCACCGGGAGTCGGGGTGATGCTTACTTGTGAGGGATAAATCACTAAATTACAGCATTGAGGTTTAATAATAACGAGTCCCGTGTTTAATGAAGAACACGAGTGTTTATTAAGCACTTACTATGTGTCAAAACCTTTAAAAGTGTTCTTACTCAATTCTTACCCTATTCGGGCAGCGAAGTATATGGGATGTTCTTCCCATTTCATGAAGGAAGAACTGATAACAACAGTGAACAATTATTGAGTGCTAACTGGATGCCAAGGTACTGTTCTAAATGCTTTTTGGTCTTATCTCCTGTCATACTCAAAATAGCCTTGTGGGTTAAGTTCCATTTTTATTTGTTTTGTAGTTAAGGAAAATGAGGCACTAGAGGGATTCAGCAATGTTGAAGGTGCACGTCAACTGAAGTACAACTATTCTGTTCGGTCTCCCTAAGAATTAATACCAGATTTGATGTTTTTGCTGCCTAATTAACTGACAACCCACTACCCAGCCCAGGGTGGTTTGGTACTGGGGCTGGCAGGCCTAGGTGGGGACATGTGAGCTGAAGGCCCTGCCTGGGGGTCGTATGGTCCCTTACCAATGCCGTGCTCTCCACTGGCAGAGGGACTGGGCTGGCTGTCAGTGACCTCAGCCAGGAAGAAGACATTCTGCTTCGGGCCTGTGTACCTTAAAGAAGAGTTTACCAATTTTTTCACTTAAAAGGCTCCCTTTTATTAATCCTCTACCTCCCCCTGTGGACTCTGTGCTTGAAAATATTTTACTTACAAATAGATTGCATGCATTGAGTCACTGTTCATTTTGTTGAAGAAATAGAAATGAGAACTATATAGTTGGTGCTTATCAGGGTTTCTTATTAGCTTAGGGGAACTGGTGTGAGCACGCCAGTTTAGTGGAATTCTAGTCAACAGAAAACATTGGGAATTTGGGTTCCATTTCACTTGAGGCAGACCTGGTTCTTGTTGAACTTAAAAAAATACCAGCAATGCTCCAGAGTCCCTCCTGAGTCCTTACGCTGCGAACCTCTGGCTTAACGTCTGTGCTTCTCACACCCCCCTAGCAGTGTAGTGGGGGGGCTCCTTCTAGCTTTGTTCTGGGATGGCCCAGCTTAGGTTCTGTGAAGGAAAGCTCCTTACATTTTTCTTGGGGAATCAGGAGGCTCACAAGGCAGAGTTCTCTCTAGGTCATCCATCGCAGAGCAGTCAGTGTAGGCAAGGCTTCCTTGTTAGGGAAAGTGCAACTTGGAGGATGGGTGACTCAGGGGTGTAAGACCCTGAGTAGAAAGTTCTCATCTCTAGAAGTTGCTCCAGAGCCCCCGTCCCTACAGATTTGCAAAGGCACAAGTACATTGTTTCCTACTGCTCTGAGCTGTCACTGAGCAAAGGAGGTGTCACTGAGCAAAGGAGGTGGATCACTGGACAGTGGGTCCAGAAATCATCTTTCTCAACCAAATTTCCCCACTTACGATCTGTGACCTTCAATTGGCCACTGTCTTTCTTCTGGGACTTTCCTGATTTGTCGCATGGGGACTGTGAGGAATACACATGAAATTTCTGAAACAGTGGGGACCAGCATTTATTATACATGTGCCCTGGGCCAGGAGGTATGTGGGGGTATAACATTTAATCCCTGTAACTCTCTCTATAAGGCAGAGATTGTTTTAATCCCATTCCTTGGTTGAGGAAACTGAGGCTCAGAGAAGCGAAGTCATTAGTCCATGGTTATTAGATAATGGAGCCAGCACTAGAACCCAGGGCCCCATTCTGTGCCTTGGAGCTACACTGTTATTTTAACAAACTTTTGGATGACTTTGGGAGATGGAGGTCTTGGAGAAAATGCATTTGGGAAGAACTGGATCATTTCAGTAGAAATCTATAAACGTGTGTCTTTAAAAAAAAATAAAAGATGTCAGTGACAGTTTGCTTCCCAGTGAGATGAATGCAGATAAACCTATTTTGACTGTTAACTTATTTTGTTGCTTAAAAGCCAGTGACATGTAGCATTGAATTTATTTTTCTTCACAACGTTTAAGTGTTTGCCACTTCTTGAGTGACGTGTGTGAATTTGGGAATTGCCTGTACTTTGGGAATGGAGGCTGCCGCTCATATCAAGGATTTTGCCTTAAGAGGGACATGTAGGAAGGTTTGTGTGGTGCAGGCTGTAGCTGAGAAGAGGGTGGAAAGCAACGTGCGTACCTGTGTTTGAGGATGTCGGTGGAGCCAGAGTTACTCTGAAGTTGGGGTCACAGTGGAGAGCTGATTGCAGGAGTCTTTGTGACTGGAAGCCTAAATATTTATTCTGTTCTGTCCCTAATGAAAACAAATTGTCAACAGTTGTTCAGTAACTGACTAAATTAAAATCTGTAATTAGTCAATTAGATTAAAGAGTTGGCACAACCTGATTGTATCATGCTGGTTAGGTTATTAAGAGAAAGGGTGTGATTTTTAATTACTGAATGCTAATTTTGACAGTTTCAAATAGAAACAGACGTGTTTTTCCCCCCTTTCCCTAATTCTGAATGGTTTGGAAAGTAAAGATACTCAGTGTGTAAATTATGGTGTTTTTAAATTTTTTTTTTGAAGGAAAATAATCTGAGGAAGGCCCTTCTGTAGAATAGGGGGGATTTTAGTTAGGAGGCCACCTTAGATTTTGGTAAAAGGGTTAGTTGGAAATCCTTCCTTTCATGAAGGAAGGAAGGCCTTGAGTTTGGCAGCTTTGTTTTTTGCTTTAAACGAGAAGTTGGATTTCAACTTCGAGCCCTTTAGTCACTGAGTTAGAGTTCTTTTTAGGATCTCCCCCAGTCTGTCACCTAAGGTGTTTTCTGACTGACACCCAGTAAGCTATGAACAATAGGGGACAGAGTCCAGGGAGGAAATAAACCGCTGTGTATATATGAAGTGTGGTTGGATCTCAGACACTAACTCAGGTGAATAATGGTACCCAACTTTTTATAAAATATTTTTTTACACTCTGGGCAATCAGTGAGAGGAACAGATGGAATGAGAGTCCTTACTGCCTCTGCTTTAGGGCTGAGCAAAGTGAAGAACTGGGGAAGGAGGTGCCCAGGTGTGGGGTATGCAGATGGGGGGGATGCGGACAGGCCAGAAGGAAGGGAATTCCCGTAAGTTGTATTTGGGGGTGGACAGAAGCCAGAGGGGAGATGGGTGTCTAGTTTGGGAGGAAGATGGGATCAGAAAGTAGGGCCATTTTATGGGTTTAGAGGTATAGAAAGCCAGCTAGAGAATTTAGGATGAATGAGATAGACAGGTTTGAAATGGAGCAAGTGCTTCTTCCCATTTTATGTTTCTGGAGCATACCGTAGTGTTGCCTCCCCTGCAGACACTGGAATATGAATTATAAGCAGTCTTCTTGGAGCTGGGGGCGAGATGATCTGAGCTGCTTCCAGCAACAGACCCCAGCACGCAGCCTGGGTCCGTCATCTGCCAGAAGGGGCCTCCCGTTGCTCTACCCTCCTCCCCAGCGCCTAGGAGTCTGTGATAGGGTCAGCTCTAAACTGCAAGGCACTATGCACATGGGTCATTTTATCTGGAGGACCTCAAGCCGTAGAAATGGTTCAGGGGCCACTGTGGGAAGGCCACCCAGCCCTCACTTTTCCTTTCTGCCCCTTACTGCTGGGCTGCCAGCTCCTTACAGCCCATTGGGCAGCCTCCCTGTCCTGGGGAAAAGCTGCCCCAAACTGTGTTGCCTCTACAAACCGTACCCAGCGGCATTGTCAGTGTTAAAGCACAGCCTCTGTGTTCTGCTGGTTGTGTTTTCCATGATCCTTTTGGGAAACAGCAGTTAAAACAGCCTTTAGCTTTCAAGATTTAATATTATAGCGGCTAGTGAGCCATAATGAATTATTTCATTTTATTTTTATTTTGTTTTTAAGGCAACAACTTTGCTTTTTGTGTATGAGAGACATAGGGTACTAGGGAACCAGGGTACCAAAAACAAGGTAAAGCATCCTAGGTTCTCATCCTCGCTAGGGCCTTTACTCACGGTGTAACTTGTGCCAGTTGCTTAACTTCTGCGCCTCAGTGTCCTCACCTGTAAAATGGAATTTACTTTCAGCTTGCAGTACTGTTTTGAGCAAATGACGCAGAGCACCCTAGAACATGTCCAGTAAATATTTCTGGAATGACCGCATGAGAGGCCGAAAGATAGCCAGTGTTCTTGGGGAGGTCTCTCTGCTTAGGAAGCTATACTGGGGTATGTTCAGACCCATGAGCAACTTGAGAAGAGCAGAATAAAAAGCTAGAAGTATTTATAAGTGGTGGATTAGTGTATTTCTGAATTTGGAATTTCTCTTTTAGACTCAGGAGCCACAGCCAAGATTAAAGTAACCCATAAGAAGTGTGGTATGTGTGCGAGTGTATGCGTGTGCATGTGCGTGTGCGTGTGTGTGTGTTGGCAAATAGAAGAAAGGAAGTGACAGTGCTAGGAGAGAGTTTATTTTAAAAGCTTCCCCACTGATAGATTTGTAGCCCTGGGTAAATAGGGAAGCTTGTAAAACTTGATTCATTTTCTTCCTGAAGTCTGTTTTTGGTGGGCAGTGGGGGTGAGGATAGAACCAGCCAAGGGAACCAAGTTCTTTGAGGTTAGAAATGTTTGTGTGTTCACAGTGCACACCACATACAGAGCCCAGAACTGTGTTCTCTCTCTTGCTCCCTGTGCCCAAACAGTCTCTCCTTTCCCAGGATGGAGGAGGGCCCATTGCTGGGGTCTCATCAAGGGATGAGCAAGGACTTCCCTGCACTCAGGATGACTTCCTTCTTCCTTCCTGTGCTGCCCAGAGCAGATCGGGTTTGCTCCTTTCTTTAGCTTAGGAAACATGTCCTCCCTGGTCCCTGCCCAAGCCTGTTCCGGAGACATGAACAGGCAGCTGGGGTGACCACTGGCTGTCGAGGAGCTTGGGTGTGTCCTCAACTGGAGGCCCATGTGAGCTATTCAGGAACTAGAAGCTACTGCTGCTGGGAAACCATGTCCAAAATGGAGAGGTGGTTAGCCAGGAGAGGTGAGAAGGTGGTAGACTTGAAGGTTAGAAAAAATATTTCCAGAAATTTTGGAATGTTTCTGTTTTGAAATAAAAATTGCGACTCTGTATTTTTGTTGTTAGAGTGGAGCGTGAACCCTGAGACTTTGATACTAGTTGCTGGGCTGTATTAAGGAAAGAAGGACCATGCTCCCTACCTCAGGGCCTTTGCATAGGCTGTTGTCTTGCTTGGAGCACTTCTCTTCGTAAAGTCAGGCCCTGTTACTTGATGGATACCAAATTCATACTTGTGGACTGAAAGAGTGATCGGGAAGTACAGGAGGCTGCCTGCCTGCCAGGGCCCCGTCTGTGCAGTTGAACGGCTCTCTGAAGCCTTAATGCCCTCAGAACAAGGCTAAGTTTTGCTGTACGGTTTGAGCTGTGGCCTTGGCATCTGCCTTTTTTTCTGAAAAAGATCTTTGACGTATTGATGGAGTTTAAGATGTTTAGTGTCCTCAGAGATGTGTAGGAAAATGCTCAGTGTTCAGTTAGCCCAACCTTTTGCCAGCTAATGAGGCCTCTCAGGCCGAAAGCCCCACTACTCTTTTCTTGCCCAGTTTTTGCGTTTTGTAAAGGGGTTTAGGGGGTGGATGGGCAGGAATGTGGTCTGGAATCCTGAACACCGGCACCTAGCTGGTGTCGCAGTAGAGCGTTAGCCTAAGATGGTGGGAAATAACCCTGTTCTGCTTCCTCTAACTCGCTTGCTTATCTGGGCAGGAATATTTTATGATTTGACCCCTGTAATTCAGGGTCGGTGGCGATTGTATCAGGCCACACAGTCTACAGTTGACGTTTCCATTTGAGAAGACTCCTATTTGCTTAGCTGAGGAGGATAAACAAGATTCCTGGGGGGTGGTTGTGGGTGTTTGTGCACGAGGTGGCTTCTCATTGTGAGTAGCTGCTGGTATCTACAGGGAGGGTCTCGCCACACCCTGGCCCAGGGGCTTCTTTAGTTCTAAGTCAGCCATTCAGGCTTTTCCAAGGGCTTTTCCACTCTCTTTAAACCCCCACTTTCTATTAGTACTATCCTAATGGTATCAGTTCTGGACGACCTTTTATCCAAAATCCACTGTGAAGGTCAGAGGAAGATACTTGTTTTTCTCAGATATTCATCCCATCAGTCTAGTCTTTCATTCATCACATAGTTGATTCCTCTGAGGTGTGGCTACAGACCGAAGGACACCAGCAAAGTTTTTGCCCTTTTAGAGCTTATGGACTATTGTTTCCCTTTATTTGGGTTTTATGTCTTTTAAGATGCTACCTGCATGTCTTTACATGGAAGATACATCCTACAAGTTCAGATGGACTTGTCCCCCAGAAAGGTGTCAGAATGCGTTCTAGCCTCTTGTCGGGTGACCACTGTCCCTGATGGGAAAACCAGCGAGGTCACTCTTGCCTTGGCTGGCCAGCTCTGTGATTTTTGGACTAGTTCCTTGAAATTAACTGAGTATTTACTTCCTTCTCTGTACAGTGGTAGTAAACGATGCCTTCATGGTCCCAGTGTTGGTGCGTAGCCATTTGAGGCCTCGTGAAGGTATGGCTGGTTTTGGAGAAAGCAATATAATTGCACCATGAAGACAGAAGAATTGGAAGAATTGGAAGAAAAATAACCTGGTCCAGTTTAAACTAAAAGAATGAAGATGTTATACTAGTTTTAAGCAAGCTTCCAGAGGCCTGCATTCTCAGACCTGAGTTGATTTTTCTAGGCTATACCAAAAACACAAATCCCCCCTCATTTATTGGGGTTTGGGCATTGCAGCCAGGCCATAGCCACCTCCGGGCCACCTCTGAGCCACCTCTGAGGCTCAGGTGCCTGCTACAGCACCACCCTTTCCGGTGAGTCAGCGAGTTTGTCCTGGAATATCCCGCCCCGGGTGAGGGCCAGGGTCATGGGCTGGGGCCACTGTGGGCCACAGTTTCTCAGGAAGCTGGTACTGGCCCCGTCCAGCTGCCTTGTAGACTTAAGATAGATGGCTTCTTTCCCTCTCCTTTTTTTCTTTTTGAAAATGTTTTTAACATGGAGCATATGTCACTACAGCATTCTTTTCAGGACAGAGGACAGAAATTGTCACTGTACATAGCAGAGATTGTTTCTGATCCAGAGTTGATTGTGGCCTGATCCTTGGTCTAGTTATTTGGCAGGCCAGTTGCTGCGGCCCTATCTATGGGGTAATTGGGACTCAAGCATTGGGTCTGGGGGTGAGCAGGAACTATGAGGAGGGGTTGCATGGTAGGGAAAGGAAGGGAAGAGGGAGGGGAGGTGTGACTTAGTTAGCTGGTGCAGGCCACAGGAAGGGTCACTCCCCTCTGGAACAGCAACATCTGCTGCTCTGGGGGAGGGTCTGCCCCTGACCTGATGCAGGAGCCATGGCCACTACCAGCTTGGCCACCCAGCCCAGACCCCACGGGAGGGAGGAGCCTGGAGCAGCTCTCCCAGCCTCTCTGGTTCGATTGCCTGGTTCCATTTTCCCTCCTCTGGGTACAGGCTCTTTTCTACTCCTCAAGCCCCCATTGTTCTCATTGCAGGATCAGGAGTGCCCTTCCCCAGGCCCCAACAAATAAGTGAGCCCCAGCCCCTGGCACACAGTCAGTACTCAATAAAAGTCTCACGTTTTTGAGACAGTGGGCTTGAAAAGCTTGATACATTATGAGTGATTCTCTTGCAGGGAGGGCAGGGACCATACTGTCCTGTGCTGGATACTGGAAGTGCGTAGCTATCTAGATTAATGAAGTGGTGTCCAGAGGGCAGGACTCTGGCATGGGCAGGGTCATGGGTGGCAGCAGAGAGAGAGGGAGCTAAGCTCGTTATGTGTAGGAGGGCCGTGGCTCTTCTTTCCTGTCTCCTGCTGTCCTTGCTGGTGGCGACAGCCAACCTCCTGGCCTCACCCTTTCACTGTCCTTTTGTTGGCTTGGGCCTAAGCATGGATGCCAGATTGGCTTTGTTAATGTAAAAGATGATGGCATCATGTCTCTCCCTTACTAAAATCAAAATCAAACCAAAATCCAAATAAGACAAATTAGGAGCTGCAATGAAGACAGCCCTGAGGTTTTCTGACTGGGGGACAGAGGCCCCAGACCCTGAGTCAGATGATCAAGGTCTTTCTGGTCTGACCGCGCCCACATTTCAGATTTTGCCATCTTTATTGCAGACCTCGTCTTGGTGCTGGACACTCTCACCTTCAATATAGATTAATCACTGCAGCCTCCCACTGAGATAGACAGTAGATTTAAGGTGGGAAAAAGCCCAAAGGGCCAAGCATGTAGGATTTTAGAGAGCATCTGAGGGTGCAGAGGGTGGCCTGGTTTGTGTGTGTGAGAGAGAGAGAGAGAAAGAGAGAGAGAGAGAGAGTGAGTGTGTGTGTTTTGCTGGTGACAGGCCCCCCCCATACCCTCGCCCCCAGACTAGAAAATCCAGCACCTCACTCCTGTCTCTTTACTCTTTGTAGAAAGTGTCATGTCTGTCACTGGCTGACACTTCGAGGGTTTTTCTTCTCTCCCAATAAATAATTCTTTGTCTCTCTTCAGGGTGGCAGATCAGGTTGGAGAAAGGCAGCCGATCAAACAAGTGGGCAAAGGAGGGGCCTGGACAAGCAGGAGTGGGGGAATGGGGAGAACCAGTGTGCAGCTTGAGACTGCAGAGGTGTTGGGGACACCAAAGGCCACCTCCTAAAACGCTCATTTCTTGCCCAGGGATGTATGAGTGAAATATTAGGCTAAATGGAGAGTTCCTTCCTCAGAAGAGAAAGCGGCTCCCTTTTCCTGTCCCTTTGTCTCCTGTCCCCTTTGTCCCAGCCCTCCAGCTCTGCGGCCTCCCCTCCCCCAGCGGTTCCTTCCTTTGTGCCCCCGCCACTCACCAGCGAAACTTAACTCTAGCCTCCAGCGTCCACAGAGGCCCCTGCCTTCTCTGCTCCTCCTGAAACAAAAGTAACTGGTAGGTCCTGGCCTGGCTGTCAGCACAGGGACTGAAAGGAACCAGACAGGACCCAGCCCCGCAATGGTGGTGGTTAGTTTTGAAGTTTGGTGCTGACTGTTGGCAGCATCTTCAGAGGGAGCAGTGTTTTTGGGGTCCTGCTGCCCTAATCTTGAGGGGCCTGGGGCTGCAGCTGTGGTGTGGGGGGGGAGGCGAGCCCCCCCTTCCCTGGTGAAGGGCCTTGGAGTCTCCATCCATGCCTCTCTTTCTCTTGCCCTGAATGGTTTTGGGGCCTTTTCCATCAGAAGTTCTATATGTGACACCTAGAAATAAGGATGTGCTAAGAGTGAAACCGACACTTCTGGGTACCAAAGCACCCATCTTTGTTACAGGATTGTCTTAATCATCCTTAAGCAAGCATTAGCAGTCACTTGGCAGCCAAGCAGAAATCGGGGGGGAAAAACTGAATGATGGCAAAGAATCTCTCCATTAGCTTCATTTGCCTAGAAATATGGAAAGGATGAGCTTGATTTAGTTTTTCATGTTGCAGATGGACACTCCAGTGCCTGGTCTCTAACCTGATGGCCAGAGGTCTGAGGATGCATGCTTCCTGTGGTTGTGGGGCAGGCTCAGCACATTAGTTCTGAGAGAACCATGTGGGCAGAGGTTCAGTGGAAGCAGGTTCGGGGTTGTCGAGGCAGGGCAGAACTGTTGCCAGTTGGTGTGGCTTCATTATTGTCAGAAGTATCTTTCTCTACGTAAAATATTTATGTCATCAATTTCATTATACATGTTCATTAAAATCATGTTAAAGATAGCATATAAATATGGAAATGGTATATTCTGCCCTCAAGTTACATAAACAATTTTATTCTAGGTCTTTGTAAGCATTTTTTGGCATCAGTGCTTTAAATGCTGTCCCCAAATCTACTTTTGTTTTCTAAACCATCTTTCTAGCACTTGTCGCCAACACTCTAAGTTGTTCGAGATATATTATTTTTTGAATTTATGTATGCTTCTGTCTCTAGGAACTTTATCTGAAGCCACAGGAACCCATTATAACATTAAGACAGTTGGATTTTGTCTCATAGATGTCTATTTGCTGGAAATGCTCCAGCAGATTTGAGACCCTGTTCTGATGCTTGAGAGTAGGGGAGGCACCGCCCTTCTTTAGTATCCCTGTGTGACCCTGATAGTTCTCTGAGCCTTAGTTTCTTCATCTGTAAAAAACATGACAACAGTGCTTAAGGCTCACGTCTCAGGATTCAGCATATGAAGAACGTGGTACAGGGCCCCGTATCCATTAAGCACTCAGCAAATACACTGTTGGAGGTTGGACTGGTTGGAGCACTCTGGCCCTTCCTGGTTTACAGAATGACTTTGAGGGCTTATCAGGCAAGGCCTGGAACAGCCCTTGTGGGGAAAGCCAGGACCGCAGTGGGTTTTGGTTTGGGGTTTTGGAGTGGAGGAACCATTCCAGGGGAAAGGGGGTACATTTTCAGCTCATAAGAACTCTGTAATAGGGCAACGTGAGGCCTGCGGCCCGGGACATTTTCTTGATTCTCCTGTGGCCTGCTCTCTGGCATTCCCAGAGTGGCATGTTTTAAATGTCCTTACTTTGGGGCTGGTGTACCCAGGAAATGAGAGAAGACTTTACTAGTCTATATATAGTAGAAAACATTTAGGCTTTATATTTTAACAATCTTTATTTCCAAGCTGGCAAAAGCTTAAATGGAGATATAAGAGGCATCAGGGTCTATGTGTGCCCACAGATGTTTGTCATTATTGTCATGGTCATTATTTTTCGTCTTGGGGCCGCAGGTAACAGATGATACTCATACCCCTGGTCCTTGGTAGGGATGGAAACTCCTGGGATGGGCAGTGGCCACAGTGAGTATCCAGGTTTACCGGGCAGATTTGCATTGCCCTTTGTAAATAAGGGCTGCTTTGAATATCCACCTCTGATGTGCCTGTGGTAAAGGCCCTGGGATCCCCAATTTAGATGGCTGACGGTAATTTGAAACTGAAACAATCAGAATTATATATCTCATGAAAAAAGAAGAGCAAGGGGGATAAGAGCCCCTCACAGGAAGTTGTCACCTGGCCGAGACTCTCCATGTGGATGGCAGGGGTCCAGACTGACCACACGTTGAAGCTGCCGCCTTGAAGCGTTTTTCCGTTTTTCCTTCAGATTCTTGTATTTCACTGAGACTCGGTGAAATGAAATGGAAATGGGCGGTGTGTTGGGTTACTCTGTGAAACTGTAAGTGATGCATCCCTTTTTCCAGTGTAAGCTGTCTCCCTGGTCCCAAAGTGAAACTGTGTAATGGGTTAAGAGGCTGGCCTTGGTAAAATTGGGGTAGAATTAAGTTCAAAAGACTACAGACCTTGAGGGGGGTGTGGGACGGGGGGGGCAGGCGAGTTTCTCTTGTAATGAATGGGCATGGCCTCAGGGCCCAGCCCTTGCCTGGGTGTGGGGGGATGAGGAAGGAGGGAGGAGGGGGGCAGGAAGGAGAGAGAAAGGAGGGAGATACACCCGAGACTAAGACCTAGAGACCCAGAGGGAGGGTGAGGGGGCCTAGGAGTGGTGGATGGCTCAGGCTGGGGGAGGGGTCACCATTTGCATAACTGATTGTTGTTGCTCCTGGGGATTGTGGTGGGGGAAGGGAGGCCAGCACAAAGACTCTTTCCTCCACTCTCCCCTCCCCTCTCCGGTTCCCTCCTCTTTCTCCCTTTCTTCTCCCCTCCCCCCTTCCCAGGTCAGGCCTCCGAGCCTGGTCAGCACCACCTGCGCCTCTGCCGATGGCCCAGGGTTAGCCTTGCCCCTGTTGCCCAGCAGACAGGGTTTTACTGCCCAGGTTCTAATTGCAGGCAGGGCCACCGCAGCCGCCTGTCAAGTCAAGATAAAGTCCAAAGGAAGGTTGTGCGTCTCCCTTTAAAAGCTGGTGCATTATAAAAACGGTTTCTGTGTGAGCTCTGAAGTGCTTGCCCCACCATCTTTTCCACCTAGAAACTGGAGGCTTCTAGAGGGAAGCTGTGGCCAGTGTCCCCTCTTGTAAGGTGGTTTTCTGGAACCTGTTTCCTTGGCCCACAACTTGACACTTGGAGAGTCACTGGAATCGAGGGCAGCTCTGCAAATGAAAGGGTGCTGGTGGCCAGGGTGTCCCATAGCAGCATCCACCAAGTCTCAGAATGGGAGTCCCGTGGAAGTGGGGTGGAGATGCCAGCCCAGAGTGTTTCTCTCACCACTGCAGATCAAAAACAGTACTATCTGGTGGGTACAGCACACAGCTCTGCTAAACCAGTAAGTGGATGCATGCATGCAGTGTGACCCCAAACAGGATAAGTACCACTGCTACTGGCTTGTCATCCATCTCTGCTTTTCAGTGCGTCAGAGTCATCTAGTGCCTTTGGGGAGGCTGCCTCCCTGCCCGAGCCTCAGTTTTCCCATCAGTAAAATGGTAGTGACATTCCTTGGTCAGGTTGTCCCAGAGACTCAAGTCAGGTTTTTCGTGATGATTATTGCCATAACGGTGAACACATTGAGCCCTCCAGGCTCTGACCAGAGGGTTCTGCCCAACATCTGGGTACATGGGTACAGAAGCAGGACCTAGATTCATCTGCCAACAGTAGAGAACCCCCTGGCTGAAAGCTGGGGAGCAGTATGGGTTGCTGACCTGAAGGGGCCAGCGTCTTCCATGTGCCCGCCCTGCAGCCACAGCCACAGGTCAAGGTTATCTATCTGTTGTGGTGTAACACTCTTACACGGTTTCCCCCAGCGGGTGGGGAGCCATGCTTCCATTTTACATCTTGCCAGGAGTGCCCTCTTACCCTCCCCCATAGCAGAGTTTGATCTTTGTGCTTAGGCTTAGGCTATGGTCCCCTCACAAAATGAGGACTGAAAACATTTTAAAGCAAGTTCAGGCCCCGGTGGCCAGTTAGTTCCCTGCTATGCCACGTTGGATTGTGTGGGGTCGGTATTTTAGAAATCAGCTGCAACTCCCCCTCCCAGTTCCTGGTGGCCAGGGCTGGATGCTTCTCGTTCCTCGCAGGTTGCCTGGGGAGACTGCGGGTTTACTTCACATTCCACACTGTGGGGTGGGGGAATATGGAGGGAACGGGATGGGATGGTTTATTCCGTGTGGTGTAAGCTTCACTGACTGCTTATTTTCTCTGAGCCACAACTTCATTGTCTGTGAAATGGGGACCATGTAAGTATCCATCAAAGGATGGTTGAGGGTGGTTTGTGAACAGATTTCACTCTGGAAAATGTTAGCTATTTGGTGTTGATAATCCCAGTGTGGACAGGTCAAGAACTTGCAGGTAGGAGAGGGCAGGGCCAGTGGTACCTGAAGGGATTGTTGACTCCGCCCTTTTGTGGATTGCTGAGGGGATTAATAAGAAAGGTCTTTTGGGGAGACAGCTTCCCCAAGCTGTTTGCTCAGAGGGGCCATCTTCCCAGAGCCTGTGCCCCCTTGCGAGTAGCCTATGGAGCCAGGTCTCAGGTCTGCCAGCCACCTGGCCACTGGCCATTGGCCCTAGACACCCAGTGTGTTGCCTACCACCTGATCCCTGTATATGTTCCTACCCGCCTCTTCACCTTCTGTATAAGTCCTTGCTGCTCCCAGAAAGCTGAGCAGACTGCTTGGCGCTCCTCAGAGACAGGCCTTATTAAGCCCGACGCTCATTGGCTCTTTGAGCTGTTTAATCAACTTTTCTTGTGAACTTCCTGGGTGCCAGCTTTGAGCGGAGGCATCAGTAGTGGCTTGTCTTTCCTGTCCAAACGGGGTTAGAGTCTAGTAGGGATGATGGGATGAAATCCATGGTAGCTCTAGCTCCAGTGGCCTCAAACCACACACAGCTCCAGTGCAGGCCCAGCGTAGGGGCATTCAGCTCAGACACCTCAGTGTGCATCCCCTGGCTGTAAGTAGGTGTGGTGCAGGGTGGGGTGGGTGGGTGGGTTTCTGCTGAGCTATGGCACTGAGAAGTATTCCTGGTTTTTAAAAACAACACTTGCCGACCTGTCTAAATCCATCCAGGGCACTCCCCAGAGGTCTGATTGGCTGGATTCCCTTAACCCCTCTCCTCTGTAACTAGAATTATGGAGGGCAGTGCCCGCTATTTATAGAAGAGGAAACTGAGGCCCAGGCAGGGAAGAGGCCACCTTGATTGACGGGAAAGGGGCCCCAGAGGCTGTTGAAAATTTCCCGCTAGCCCTCACCAGCTGGCTGGTAGGTCTCACCTTGCTCCCAAGGCCGTTGCCATTAGCAACCAACTTCCCCTGTTGGTTCTGGGGGCCCTTGAGGGGAAGAGGGAAGAAGGTGGAAGCCAGGCTGTCAATCAGGTGGCATTTGAGTGCCTGTGACACTGGGAGGAGGGCCTGGGCACATCAGAGCCATCCAGTGCATAGGTCCATTGGTTTGCTATTAACTGTCCCAGTAAGGGGACAAATATATGCAGGTATACCTTGCTTTGTGCAGAAAAGATGCCTGCCCCTCCCCCACCACACACACACAAAAGAATAGAGAAGGAAGAAGAGCACAGAGAGGATGACTAAGCAGTGAGGTCTACTGGAGTCAGGTATACCTTGCTCTTATTGGGTAAATCACTTGGTTCCTCTGAGCCTCAACTTACCCATCCATAAAACAGGTGTCAAGGTACAGGTGTATATCAACAGTGCAGGTGTGCAATGCTCAGCACTTTGTCTGACCCCCCTGAGCTCTCAGTAAAAGACTGCTGGCGAGAGAAGAATTGGAAACATGCGATGGGCAGGATGACAGTGACTTGGTTACCTTCTGTGAAATGTCAGCTAGGACCTGCCAGAGATGTGGACACTGAGGGAATACAAAGCTGGGTGAAGATCCAGTCGATTGTCATTCAAAAGGTCAGAAAGACCAATTGACAATTGATCAGGCAGGGAGAGTGACACAGGCAGCATCTGGAGGGAGCCCAGAGAGGGGAGTTGCTGGCTGCTTAAGGGCTGGGAAGGCTTCCTGGAAGAGGTGTTGTGGCTGGACCTCAAAGAAGAAAGAAAAAGTGAAGGGGAAGGGCATGCAGATCTTGGTCTTTGAGGGTTGTGGACAGTGAACATTGATAACAGCTGACATTTCTTGGGCTCTTAGAGAGTCTGTGCCAGGCCTTGGTCCAAGCGGTTGGCATATGTGGAATAATTTAATTCCCATAACCAACCCTGTGAGGCAGGTATTATCCTACTTTGCAGTTTGAAAAGAGGACCATGGACAAGTCGAGGAACTTTTCCAGGCTCCCACAGCATGGAAGAGCCAGTGTTCAAACTCCGAGAGCCGGGCTTCAGAGACCACACACACACATGGTCGCTTGAGTCACCGCCTTGCCTGTCATGACCCAAGTCTGACTGTTGGGAGATAGATGCTCATTGTCTAGTGGTATGACCCACTAGATGGGCAAGCTGGGGAGTGCCCCCGCTTCAGTTTCTTTATCTGTGAAGTGAGAATAACCCATGTCCATGAACTGAGATGAAGTTCTTGGTTGGAATTTGCTCTATGGGATGTGCTCAGAAAGTCCTTCATGGGTGGGGAGCTGTCACTCCCAGCAGCTTTCCCGAACAGTGGTTACAAGGTAAAAGGTATTCAGTCTTAAGGCAGGCTTCCCCGCCCTGCCCTCACTGTCCTTGTTTAAGAGGCCAGGAGCCTGTGGGACTTAGGCAGGATTAGATAAAACATGGGCAGAGTGCCCAGCATAGCACTGGCACACGCATAGCCCCTGTAAACAGTAGTCATTTTCATTATTGTGTCTTATCTCTCAATATTAGTAATTATTATTGATGGTTCTCTCATCAGTCCTGTGGGCTGATTTTAGTCTCACTTTCTAGAAGAGGAAACAGCTTAGAGGTTGGATAATGTATCCAAAGTCACAATAATTGGCAGACACACTTAGACGCTGAGTTGGGTGTGTCACACTCCTATCCTTTTGCTCTTGTGTTACATCACTGGAAGGCTCCAGCAGGCCCTCCCGTGTGTCCTAAAGAAAGGCTTAAAATTTACCAAGGCTTCCTCAGAGACAGCCTTCCAAAGCATGCTGTTGTGTAAGGTGAAGCATGCTCGCTGACTTGTGTCCACACAGGCTGTTTTCTTCCACTTTGACGCTGGAGCTCATGACAGTGTCTCTAATCCACCAGCAATGAAGTTATTCTTGGTGCTGGTATGTTTACGCACCCTAAACCTAATCTGGACTCAGAACAATTCAGTCTTACAACATGCAGCTTCTCTCCAGCGAGTATAGTATTTGCCTCCTGGGTGACCCAATATGGTTATAAAAATAATGCCATGGACGAAGTGTCTGTAGCTTTGGTGTTGCTTCCATACCTTTCACCTTGGCCCTTTGGTACGCCCCCTTTGGGTGGTCTCGTAGTGATTTTATTGCTCTTCTCCCACCCTACTGCCACTTGGAGGAGATAGATGGTTAGCCCTGTTGATTTGCCAGCTAGACCCTGTGGCTTTGAGTAGTCGGGTCTCTGGGTCATGTATGCTCATGGCACTGTGTCAAGCAACATTGAGAAGAACCAGTGAAGATATAGGAATCCCAGTGTCCCTTTATTCTGTGTGACAGATGAATAGAGAATCAAGCCCTGAACCTGTTTCTAAGTTTAGAATCGAGCCTCACCTCATTCAGGGCTGCCACCTCTCACAGCCACCATGCTCGTGCTAATTCTTTGTTGATTTAGAAGCCTCTTCAGGATTGTGTAGTGCCTCAGGGCCACTCTTGTGGAGAGGAGGAACTCTAATCCCTTAAATATAATAATCCCCTGCACTGGACACTTTATGGAACTGTCTCCTGTGCCTGAGCTCTTTGGCACCCTCCAGCAGTCCCAGGGGAGCAACGGATAAGGCCTGTGACTCTGTTTCGCTGATGAAAAGGCGGGTAAGTGGCTTTTGTGACTTTGCAAAGTCACACGTCCGGTATGTGTTGAACTAAGGTAAAAATCCAATCTGAAGGCTAGTCATGGTGTACAGGACAGATGGCAAATGCTTGGCATATATGCCAACATTCCTGCTTTGCTCATGTCAGACATTGCAGGTTGATCACAGTAACTCTTTTCCTTCCAACCCCAGGTTCAGAACTTTTTTCCCTACCGTGTTCTAGTCAGCCATTGTCAGTCAAATAACATCATGAGAGATGAGTTAGTTCCTTGTCATCGTCGTCACACACCAGGCTGGAAGTTGCCCAGTGATGTGTGAGTTTCCTGGTTGGTTGGATTTCCAGGTTAGTGGAAGGTGGATGCAGACCGTAACCGAATTCCAGTTGCAAGCTCCATACCTGTTGGACAGAGCCAGCTACCAGCTTCTAGGAAGGCCTTGGAGAATCTCAGTAAGGTGTGTGGTGTTTGAAGAAGGGCCGCTCGAATTAAAGTGCCAGGTGGCAATCCAGAGGGGCATGGAAGGTGGGGCAAACGAATTGCCAAAACGTGATCAAACCCTCCTTGTTGGAGGAAGCATAGAGGAGAAAGTATGAATGCCTTGTTTTTCCAGACATCTTGAGTTCCAGTCCACGTTTTAATTTCTCCTGGGATGTCCCCAGGATGATCCTTCACACTACATAGGCACCTCAAAGGACATGTCATGTGGTAGGAGAGGTGTGTGTGCCTGGGACGTTGGGAGTCCCATCCTTGGGAATCCCATCTCAGCCAAAAGGATAGGTCGAGTTCTCAGACTGGTTGGCGAGTCTGAATATCCAGTTCTGTTGTGGGCATCGTCTTCATATACTAAGTTTGAGCTGGAGATAGAGTTTGAAGCTCTCATTCAAACCGAACCTTGAATTCTGCCTCTGCCCTTGAATAGCCAGACCACGAGCATAGGTGACGGCAGCACTTCTTCACCTCAGCCTTTCCTCCACGCTGAGCCATAAAAACCATCCGCTATAGTCACCTAACTAGTGGCTCTCTTGTTTTGATCGCATAACTCTTCAAACATCAGCCGATTTCTTGCTGTCAGCCTCCACGTGGATATTCTTGACCTTGGTTTTCAAGATGCCTTTTCATCCATCTACTTACTTGCACAGTCTCTCTCATCTCCCCCAGCAGTGCTCACCCCTGCTCCCTGCGTTCCTGCCCAGAGCCAGGCTCCCTGTTCATCCCCAACCCTAAACCTGTGGAGCCTCTTTTGGAGTAGGCTCAGCTCAAACCCTCGCCTTTTCCAGGAAGCCTGGCTCAGCCCCTCCATTTGAGAGGACTTTTTCCCGCATGAAATACAGATTTAAAGGAAGTCAACTGTAATGGTTAGAAGGGACCTTATGGGACATAGGCTTTGGTGGTTTTTAACTTACTATTTTTTTTTTCCTTTTTAGCAGGAAAACTGTTTCTTGAAGTTTTACATGGAAGCTCAAATAATAAAATAGAAAAATTGGAGCTGTCTACTAGTTTAAGGGGAGTGAGGGACCAAGAGGCCTGACCGCTGAGCCTTCCCACCTGTATGCCTCCCCCTACGGCCCCCAGTTTTCCTCTTACTTAGTCCAGCTCCCAGATGGAGAGGCTGTGCCCAGGATCAGGAGAAGGCTTGGCCTGAAGATTCCCCAGTAAGTGAGAGGTACAGGGGGTCCCCAGGCCTACCTCCCACATCTGAGGTGCTGTCCGGTCTATTAGCATTCTGTGAACATCAGTGAGATGTTCAAACATGTTTTGGTAAAAGGTCTGTATCGAGGTACTTCTGGGAAATGCAGGATTAGGCAGTTTCTTCAATGTAGGGCTTCTCAGAAATTTTAGTGCATTAGGATGCATTGCAGATCTCAGAAGTCGGATAGGGTAAGGTGTAGGGTGGACGAACAGTATAAATGCAATATAGTGATTCTCAAACTTATATTTTGACCACAGGACCTCATCTGGTTGAGGAATCCTAAAACTGTTTCAGAAACATTACAGGTGACTGTGTTGGGAGTTTGTAGCCATGGGTCTAGTAGGCAGTCTAGCAAGTCCCTTCCTGAGCGATACCCTAGTATCTCCGTCCTCTAGAGCAGTCTTTCTTCATCAAGCATCTTCATTAAGCATCTGGGTGAAAGGCTCCCATAAATCTCTGCTCTTCCATGCCATTAGATGTTTTCTGTCTTTTTCGGTGAGCACCGAGTATTCTGCTTCTTGGACGTGACATAGTTTACCAGTGCTTCACTATGGAACATTGAGATTGTTTCTAGTTGTCTCTTATTGTAAACAACACTGTGATGAACATCCTGGTGGCTAAATGTTTATGCACTTAAGATGTGATGGTATTCTTACATGCAGAATGGTTGGGTCATGTGGTATACATGACATGCTTTAAAAACAAAAGCGCATCAGAACTGGCAGCACATTGTTTCACAGATGATCTGAGTTTCGCTTCCTGGAGGAGGTACTAATGAGCAGTGTTACAAGGTGTCGGCTGCAGAGGCAGCCTTGGCCTAGGAGGGCAGGGACCCAGCCCCTCATTCTGTCTCCTCTCACCCTTCAATGCTCAGATGCCAGTGGTGAGGTCTGTAGGGACTTTATACATATTAATTGATTTAGATGTTTTTCCCTGTGTAAGAGCGCAGTAGTGGAGACTCATTTATCTGAATGGTTTTTACGTCCCTGAAACCTGAGGTACAGATTGGACTACAGAGACAATGGGGCATCAGGGACCTCCTTCGCAAGAAGGTTTCTGTCGCCGCTTTTATTGCCTGGATCTTGTCTGACTCCTAAATGGCCAGCATCTCAGAAGGAGAGTATCAGGAGCAGGCGTTTATGGGCTGGCGTGGTTGGTGGCATTCTTTCATTTCCCTTTTCTTTTAGCCCAAGTAGATCATTTTGGGAGGAGCGACTCATGGATATAGATTAGAATTAACCCTTCAAAACCAGAGGGAGACGGCCATACTCTTGTCTGTGTGCAGAGCCTGTATCAGAACTTCATTGCTACTTCAGGTCAGCTTCCCGGAAACCCGGGGGTAAATAAGATCACATTCCCTTCCCACACAAGGAATTTAAGGCTCTGAGAGGTCTAGTGGCTTGAATGGTGTCACTCAGCCATAAGAAGAGGCGAGGCATGTTGGGATTGGAAGTGGGTTTGTCTGACTCCAAAGCTGGTTCTTAACCATGCTCTTTGTCCAAGAAAATTGAACACCTCTAAAGTTTTATTAGAATTAAATCTGAATGGTCTCCAGGGCTTCTGTAGGAGGTGAATTTAACACAATTCTTGTTGTTTTTAATTATATAAGTAATACCTAAGTACTTTGTGTGTTAAATGTTGCTAGAATACGGAGGTATATAAAATAAGAAATGAAGAGCACCCTCTTTTCTCATCCCCCACTGTCCTGTCTTTTCTGGTAACCAGATTTGGCCAGTTGCAGGGTGTCTTTGTAGACTGTTTTCTGTGCATTTGCATGCATTAGTATCTGTCTTGATTGAGCCCTGAAAGCTGTTTCAGTTCTGACTGGAAGCCCTATCATTTACCCACTCTATTTCCTTAATTTCAACAAACCTGAATTAAATAGCAGCATACTAACTCACTCTGTAACTTTGGGGAAGTCACCCATCCTAGAGATATTAAGCATCAGATTCCTCAACTGTCTACTTGGGGTAACAGTCTGGAGTATCGCAGGGTTGTTGCAAGGATTCTGAGATAACCGTGTAATGGCCCTAATGAAGGTTCTGGAAAGTTACCTGAGATTGCACGCCTATGTTGCAGGGTAGGGGAATGGGTCTAGTCAGTACTTTGCCTAACTCAGTCATGTAGACGATAATTATATAAATAGCCATGAATATAAAATAAGATATAAATAAGCAATAAATGTTGTCAGAGAAGTGTCAGCAGCAGTGAACCCACAGAGGGAATTAGAGAAAGGTTTCTGGAGGAGGCGGCCTCCCAGGAGGGGTTGGGGGCCTTAGCAGTACTTATTTAGCCGTAACTCTGTGCCAGACAGTGTTCTCAGTGATCTATGTAAACCAACTCATTTAACCCACATCATTATCCGTGAGGTCAGAACTAGTATAACTAGTTTCCTAGATGAGGAAACTGAGGTAGAGAGAGGTTCAGTAACCTGCCCAGGGTCACACGGCTGGTAAGTGTCAGTGCCAGGATTTGAGCATGGGCATTCAGTGCTCTGAACGGCTGGGTTGCACAGCCCACGGCATTTCAAGGAGAGTCTGGCTGGAGGAGTGTAGGAACCAGTGTGAGCAAGGCGGGAGTGGGGGTGGGAGGCAGCTGTTGGAAGAGCTGGGAAATCGAAGGGTGTGCAGGCGAGTGGGAGTGGTAGTTCATGACATGGCTAGATAGGGTGATCAAGGGAGATAATGGAGCACCTAGAGTCGCTTGAGTGGGAGAGCCTCTGCCCTCCCTGGCATCCACCGTGTGAGCACCAACTCCCAGCCCCCTGCCTTCCTCTTACAGACGACTCAGCTTATAGGCAAGCTTTGCGCTATTCAGTTCCTCGGTTGTCTTTCACTGTAGATTCTCGAATAGTAGTTATTATCGGGATTTTGTTGATTGCTTTTTTGAAATTAATTTTAGAAAACCTAACTCTAGACTCGTCCTTCCTAAGTGCACACACCACCACACCACACACACACACGTCTGCATCCCTTCCTTTAGGGAACCATGTTGGGGACATGACAGAGCACGTCCTCACCTCTTGTACCTGTGGCTGCCAAGGGCCTTTCAACATTGTGTGTAATGCCCTTGCACTTTGATTGCTTCACCATGCGGCACAATGGAGCCTCTGTCAACATGCCAGCTAATTAATTTTAACTTTGTAATATTGCTTCATCTCCATGCAACATTCACGTTGCCCAGTGTTTTCCCCAGTACGGGTTCGAGGAAAGCTCTGGAAATGGAGAATATCGACCCTCCGCCTCGCCTCTTCTGTGAAGGGCCTGGGTCATTTTCATGTGCTTTTTCCTCTCAGCCTTATTTTTTACAGCTGTTTTGGGGAAGTGCTAGGCACTCTTTTTGGGAGAGGTCTTAATTATCGGATTGTGAAAATTGAGCACAAACCTCACTAATTTGGTCTCCTCAAGGGCGGAATTGTGCAAAAACCTAGAAAAACTGAAATTGCAGGCAACTGGTTTAAAAAAGGCTATTTGCGTTTGGTTCTGCCAAGTTCACTATCTCTGTGGAGAGGAGATGTGGCCATCTGCCTGGGTAAGGAGCAGAGGCAGGATTTGTAATTAGCACATGTGCTTTTGGGTATATGGAAGGGGTATTTCTAAAGGGCTTAAAATAAGCTGCCCTTTTGGATATAAATTTGTTCAGACCATCCCATGTCCTCGCTTCCCCATTTTTCACATTTCTAATGTTAAACTAGGGCTAAGTATTAATATTTGTTTGTAGGATTTAATTTTCTATTTATATGTTCCTCTGCTGCTGGTGTTTTGTTATGAGAAACCTCTCCCTTGACTTTGTGGTAAATGGAATGCTGAGTTGGAAGGCAGGTGGGACCTCAGTCTTTCTAGTAGTCTGAGCCTGGCAGGTCACCTCCTCTCTAGGCCTCAGTTTCCCCATCTATGAAGTGGAGGAGCTGAACTAGCTGTCCTCATTCTTTGAAACTCATCTATTGCTATACCCTTTATAGTGGAATGCATTTGACTCTGGAGTGTAGGGTTTGGCAAACTTTTTCTGTAAAAGTCCAGATGGTAAATATTTTAGGCTTTGTGGGTTGTATGGTTTCTGTCGCAACTTCTCAGCTCTGCAATTGTAGCGCAAAAGCAGGCATAGACAATACAGAAATGGATGGGTATGGCTGGGTTCCAGTAAAATTTTATTTACAAATACAGGTGGTGCAGCAGGCTTGGCTTGTTCGTCTTAGTTTACCAGTCCCTACTCTAGAGTGTTCTCTTTGGACGCTGTGATGTCTTTTCATACACCAGGCTAGTCTGCGGGGAAGAAGTTCTTATTCGAATTAGGGACCAACACTTGAGCCCTCCTGAGGCCCACCCAGCCTTGCCAGGAACCTGGTCTGTCTCTTGTGTTTCCCCTCTGGTAACACCTGTGGGGAGGTGGCCCATCCAGAACTCTCTAGAGAGCAGGTGTGCGAAGCTCTATGCAAATCACCCTGTTCCTGAAGAGTTGGAAGATTTGGTAAATCCCAGGTTAAGTCTTATTAAGGAAACTCTCCACGCCTTTCCTGTTTCCCCTGCAGTATACTTTTATAATGGTGGCAGG